>NC_045602.1:79698214-79998214 GCF_009762305.2 Zalophus californianus
AGAATGCCACTGGTATACTGGAGTTGGAGAATCTTACTGTAATGTATAGCATTGAAAAAAAAAAGAAAGAAAGAAAATTCAAATTTTTAATTAAAACCTTCAGAACCTGATCACAAAAATGTTTCAGCCTTTGCAGATTAAATGGAATTTTTTCCACTCTAAAAAAAAATATAGCCAATTCCTAGGGGTAAAATAGTACTTAGAAAAACAAAATGAATTTATTTTCACTGGATGTATATATTTAGACTATCTTACTATTTCTGTTCTTTAAATCTAAGCTTGGATATTTATTTTTCATTTAAAAAGTGGGCATGTTTTAATTTCTAATCTAAGGATATTATGGTTACCAAAAAAATTTATTTATTTATTTTTTTACTACTGCTAGCTACTTAATCTGTGAAATACAGCTCAGGAAAAAAATGCTGTCATAAAACCTGTTGGTATAAAGATAAGCAGTTTATTTAATATCTAATTAAACATGGTCACCGGAGAAATCACAGCTTATGAAACTTTATCAGAAAAAGATTAATCCATTTCAGGCTTAACCCAAATGTCATAAGAGAACTCATGAATTTAGATAGGAATCCACTTATTATCCAAAGACATTTTCATATTGAGTAAGAAGAGCCTATATTACTGGTTATATTTATACTTCAATCAAATTCATATACTTTGTAGCTATCATTGATTTCAGGGACAATTATCAAACTAGAATAATATAATAGGGAGCCCTGTCCTCTTTGTCAAAAATTTCTATAATATTCTAAAAACACTTTATGAGTTTATAGACCCCATTCATTCAGAAATTCAAAAAATTATATGGATTGTGTCATTTTAATTCAAAAACAACTGTCTAACAAAAAACTACTGAACAACCTATTATATGTTGGACTCAGGCACTGGGGAAATGAGGATGGAGAAAAGGATTCCTTCTTTTGAAAGGCTCACAAAAATCATGAGACAAACCCTTAAATAACCACTGACATAAATTAATATCTACTACAGGGCAGAGGCTGCTTTTTTCCCCTAATATCTATTCATGCCTTTGTCCATAATAATAAAAAAAATCATCTGGACACATGGTGACCCACCATAAAGTCTGGATGCATTTCTCAGGCTTCTTTGAAGCTAAGACAGCCAAGTGACTACTTGGGGTCAATGGGATGTGAGGGAAAGTAGTCTGTGCTCCTTCCAGGTTGAAACTTTAAAGAACAGGATATGCCCTCCCCCTTCCCTTTCCTCTTCCTGAGGGCTCAAAAGGAACCTGAGCCATCCTGGATCAGGTGGACAAGTGTAGCACTCTTAGAAGTGGTAGAGCTATAGAATAAAAGGAGCCTGAGTCCATGATAGGATGTCACAGACCAGAACCACCATTCCAGCTTAGATTTATAATATAAGAAAAATAAGCTTTTGTCTTCTTTTTAAGTTGCTGTTTTTGGAATCCATCTCATAAAGAAGCACCATGTTCATGCTTCTTTTTCTGAGAATTTTGGTACTAGAAAATGTCTATGAAAGGGAAGAACCAAAATTTTATAGTAAAAGTGAAGAAAAGCTTCATTTCTAACTTTCTCATGAAAAATAAAACCCTGAATTAGAACAATAAACTAATCTTACAATAATAAAATAGAAATGAGAAGTAAAATTGTATAAATTCTTAGAAGAGAATGACTTAAGTATTGGCCGGGCCACAATTTTTTGTTAACAAAATTGTATAATCCTGTGATAGAGCTAACGAAAAAAAATCGACATAGTGAAAAACAAAATAGGTACCAAAAACTGATCACTGACATGTAGGAAAGGCTTAGGAAAATAGTAGTGAATACATGTGAAAAAAATACAGATCAAAGCAATTAGAATGGAACTAATAGATAAGAAAGACAAAGATGATTCAACATAAGAGTAATTCCTTCAAGAGGTAAATGAAAAAAAGTGTGTACAAACAAATGTGTGTAAACACTTAATACATAAAAACTCCCTGAACAGGAAGAATGTACTAATCTGGAAAGATTGAAAGAGCAATCCATGTTTCAGGAAATGCTCAATACTGAGACATATTTTGATTAAGCTGCAGAAGTTTAAAGAAATAATTCTTTAGGCATTCAAGCAGACAGAGCAAACCATTTTCAAGAAGTAACAGGATGGGCATATTTGAAGAACATATATGGAAGCTCAAGAGAGTCTTCAAATTTGGTGAAACTAAAAAAATATAAAAAGAGAGAGGTGAAGAAAGAGAGACAATGTTGTCTAGAATGAAATTCATCTTGTTTGTGCAATTTTTTTTCTGGATGGTGGGATGTGAGTTGATTTTTAAATTTCATTTTTCTTCATTATTTAGATAATTTGAATGAGCATGTAACATGTTAACAAAAACAATGAGTAAGTAAGCAGAAAACTATCAAGAATAAGATGGAAAGCAAATATGCCAATAAATTAACAACAATCAATTCTGGTTGGTGACTTTCTAATTTCCAAATATCATTTTTTATAAGAGGAACCGGACCAGAAGGAGGAATCTGGCAGGCAAACTAGGAAAGAATAATACTCCAGGCATAAGCAAAGCCAGGAACTTTTGAAAGAAAAATGGCATGCACAGGAAAGAGCAAGAGGTCTGGTAAGTAGATAGGGATGAAGCCTGGGTCAGATTATATGCTATGCTTGAATTTCATTCTAGTCTTTACTTCTGTCACTGATCTACCTAACATCATTCAAACCAGTTACAATATATTTGTCTCTATTTCTCAGGTGTAAAAAACTCAAAGTCCTGACCTCTGGAACAAGATAATTAAGTATTAGACTTAATAGAACCCTCTTCGAGGTGATGGCACAAACACAGATGAGAAGCAGAGCCTGTGCTCGAGGTGCTTCCAATATATTTGTGACACCAGACAGGCACACAAAACAGCATATAATAATATATGGTAATATAACACACATGGACCCTATAGGAATTTAGAAGAAAGGAAACTCTTTGATGATTGGAGTAGACTGTGGCAGTGGCATGACTTATGCCAGGGTCTTGAAGAAAGGCTGGAGCATTTTGATTTAAGATTTCCAGTCTCTAAGAAATTACATTGTAGGATCCTACCCACAGCTACCTCACAATTCCATAAAGATGGAGTATTTTTTTTCATACTGAATTATAAAGAAAAGACGGACTGAGTCATCACTTATGCTGGAATATGACTGTGGGGAAAAATAAGTAAGTAAAGACTTACCTTATATTAAAATAAATTCCAGATGGCTAACTTTTCATCTAGTTCCTTTATGGTTTTACACATTAGATTTAACTCTTTAGTATACCTATGGAAATAGCCTTTTTAACTATAATTACAAAGGAAGAGATCAAAAGGAAGAAAGATACAAAATTTAACTTCTGCATTATAAACAAAGGTTAATCAAGAAACTGGGAGAACTGCTTACATTTAGAAAAGGTTCATTTTCTAAATTTTAAAAACTCATAACTCAGTAAGAAAGAATACAAACACTTCAACAGAAAAATGGGTAAAGAACATGAAAAGAGAATCACAATAGATTATAAATGATAACCTTTGTTCATTTTGGAATTATAAATTAGATGTCTAAGAATTCCTCCTTGGAAAATATGATATCTACACAAATTTACTTATATAGCTATTCATTGCAGAATAATATACAATAGTGGGCGCCTGGGTGGCTCAGTTGGTTAAGCGACTGCCTTCAGCTCAGGTCATGATCCCAGAGTCCTGGGATCGAGTCCCACATCGGGCTCCCGGCTCAGTGGGGAGCCTGCTTCTCCCTCTGACCCTCTCCCCTCTCGTGCTGTTTCTCTCTCTCTCTCTCAAATAAATAAATAAAATCTTTAAAAAAAAGAATAATTTACAATAGTGAAAAGAAATTGAAAACAGCTTAAATGCCTGACAAAAGGATTATGTAATAAATTATGGTATCTGCATAGGATAAAACCATTGAAATTCTCAACTAAATGAGATGAAAAGACCATATACTGAATTTTGCCGAAGACTGTTCAGTGACATGGCAAAGTGGTTATGGCATGCAAGGAGAATAACTGGGAAAATAACCATATATGATAGCTTCATCCAGATTCAATAAAGAAGGTCTAAGTACAGAAAAAAACAGAAGAATCTAAATCAAAATGTTAATTGTGACCATTTCCAGACTGTAGGATTACATGTGTTTTTTTTTCTCCTTTATGTTCTTAATGTTACCCAAATTTTTATAATGAAGATATATTACTCTCAAAATCTTTGCTGCCCTTTGCAGCAAAACTTCTAGAAAAAGTTGTTTATATGTAACATCTTTAATTCCTTCTCTTGATTTTCTCTTAAACTCAGACTTTGGCCCCCAAAACACTCTTTGAAGTAACTGATGATTTCCACGTTACTAAATCCATCATCGGCAGAATTAACACTGCTAATTCCCTTCCCTTCTTGATATCCTCTCTCCTCATGTCTCCTAGATACTGCACTGATTTCTTCCAACCTACTGATCCCTTCTTCTCTGTCTCCTTTGCTGACACCTTCTCTTCTCACTAATCCCTTGATGTAGGAATGCATAAGGGCTCAGCCCTCTTCTATAGCCACACTCACTCCTTGAGTGACCACATCCAGCCTCAAGGCATTATCACATGTATGCTGACCACTTCCAAATCTGTATCTTCCAGCCCAGATATATATTTCCTTCTCTACTAAATTCCACGCTTGTGGCTCCAACGTGTGTGTGTACTTATCATGTCCACTTGGATGTCTAATAGACACCCCAAACTCAATAAGCTCAAATTCCTGCTCTTCTCTTCAAAGACCTGCTTCATATATCATTTTTCCCATCTCAGCTGAAAGCAGCTTCTACCTTACAGTTACTCAAGTCAAAAATTTGTCCTCAATTCCTCTCCATCTGTCACCCAACCAGTCAATTCTTACCTGACTCTCCTCCAAAATATATCCAGATCCAACCTTCTCATTACCTTTGCTACCACCTAACTCCTATAACTGCTATCATCTCTGCCCCAGATTAGGGAAATAATCTGCCAAGTGATCTCCTGCTTCCACCTGTATTCCATTATGGTTTATTCTCAACATTGACAGCCAGACTGATCCTTGTAATACCTAAGTCAGACCATGACACTGTGCTCAGAACTCCTCAGGACTCCCCATTCTCACCCACAGTAACACCGCGATCCTTGCTGTGGCCTAAAGGCCTTACATGATGTGGGCTCCTCTCCTGCCTCCCTCCTTCTCGTGCATTCTGCGCCAGCACACTGTGCTGTTGGTATTACAGGGTAAGGAGGTGTGTTCCCACCTGGGCCTTTGCCTGGGCTATCCACTCCACTCCCACTAACTCCTTTCTCCAGATACCTTCCTGCTAACCTTGCCTCACCTTCTTCTTGCTCAAATCTCACTTTCTTAATGAGGATGACTTTACCCTTTTTTTAAAAGACTTTATTTATTTATTTACTTATTTGAGAGAGAGAGAGCATGCACATGCAGGGTGAGGGGCAGAGGGAGAAGCCCAGGCTCTCCACTGAGCAGGGAGACCGACGTGGAGCTCAATCCCAGGACACCGGGATCATGACCTGAGCCGAAGGCAGACGCTTAACGACTGAGCCACCCAGGTGCCCCTTAACTACCCTTTTTAATAGTGTAACCTACTCCCTATCCTCTAAACCCTTCACTCCTTTACAGGTGTGAACCCAGCCACTTTTACTCTTTTCCGTAATACTTACCACAAATCATAAAAGGGTAAAAATCAAAATGGTAACAGAGTAATCGAGATAGGCTATGCTGAGGCAAGGAAGGCTCCTCTGAGAACTCGTGTTTAAATCACTATGATGCCATGGGAAAAGGGTGGGGTGACCCTGAAGGAGGGACTGCCCAGAGGACCAAACCCATGGGAATTAATAACAAAGCACAAACACAAATGAAAGAGCCAGCAATGTGAAATCCCAGTGGGCACACCAGCAGCTAAGAAGTGCAAGTGACTAGAAGGTTGATTTGTAGGTCAATGTTAGGAAGGGTGAGAGCTGTCCAAAGATGGTAAGGCTACCCCAGGAGGTAGAAAGTTCCCTCTTACCTGTGGGGGCTGAACACAGACAGGAAGGAGCCTCAATAGAGATGTCACAGAGAGGAGTCAAATATCCCACAGGAGGTCTGGAGGAGACCTTCCATCACCCATGCTCTCTGTGAGGTTTTCAAGACATCCAAGAATTGGGGGGGAGGGGAAAGAGAGCGGCTGATCCGTATTTGTTCCCAGGGCTTATGTAGATCCAAAACTGAATGCACACATTTTTCTATTTTCTACTGTTTAGTCTTCTGTCACACAGATAAGGAGTCCAACATTTACTGTGTATTAAAGGCATGCCACTGGCTATGTGGACCCAAATGCTATGTAACCAGCAATATTTCTGAAGGATATGTCTCCAAGACAACAAATAAACAGAGCTCTGGATAAATATGTGGATTATGTTTGCATAAGTTATGAAATAATGCATTACCATGAATAAGTGAAATAGGAATCATGACAGAAACAAGATCCATGAAGCACAAAACGACATGTAGAGAAAAAGAGCCATTCTGGGAATCAGTACCCATTGTCATTAAGGAGTACCTCTATGAGCTCCAACTATGCCAGGCTATTTTAAATCCATTAAAACTTAATTCACATGGCAGAAAGTTTGAAACTGTGGTCTCCCCCGCACTGTCCCCTGTGCCCCTCACCACCCTCCTCATTTCCCACATTCTTTTGCTACAGCTCACATCATAGTGGTCAGAGAACAGAAGCATCTGCCTGCCGCACATACACAGAGCACCGTATACTGCCCCCAGGCCAGGGCTCCTACTCACACCAATCAAACAAAGAGAAGAAGGCAAAAGAGGCAGAGCACATAACATCCCTGGCAGAGCTCCGGCCTGCTTTGGCTTTTGTTTCTGAGGCCAGCATATAGTTCCATGGTTTATTTTACATGGGCTGTGTTTACATACATCAGTAAATATGGTTCCCATTTCTCTTTGTAACAGCAGCTATAAATTATACGTTGGAAGTGTTTGGCTTTTCTCTTCCCATAAAAGGTTTGGCAGGAATTACTGACGCCCCAAGGAGAGGAGGTCAGTTGTTGGAGGGGAGTGACTTCCTTCACCCATAGCCTTAAATTAATTAACTAATTCAACAAATACCTATTGAGCACAAACTATGTGCCAGGCACAGTTAGGGAAGCTTTAGTAAACAAAGCAGTAAAAGAACAGAACAAAATCCTTGCTTTTACGACATTCACATTCTAGTGAAATTCATCACCTCACCTCAGTTTCCAGATTCTGAGCTCTCAAATCGTCCAGGGCTGAGCACATCAGAAGGTAAATGTGAAGTAAACAGAGCTACTATCAATAATCATACTAATAATCTTAAGTTATTATTATTGTGGATTTTTAAGTGCCTACTATGTGCCAGGCACACTATTCTAAGCACTATACAACTATTAACTTATTAAGTAGTCATAAAAAATGCTATCAATTGCTATCAGGTACTGTTATACTGAATTGTGTCCCTCACAATTTTAAATTTTAGATAGAGATAGGGTCTTTACGGAGGTAATCAAGTTAACAATGAGGTCATTATGGTGGGCCCTAATATGACTGATATCCTTACAAAAAAAGGGGGAATTTAGACAGACACACGTGTAGAGGGAAAACAACGTAAAGATGCAGGGAGAAGGCAGCCATCTTCCAGCCAGGGAAGGAGCACTAGAACAGATTCTCCGTCACAGCCCTCAGAAGAAACCAACCCTACCAACACCTTAATTTCAGGGCTCTGGCCTCCAGAACTGTGAGACAATTTCTGTTGTGCTAAGCCAACCAATTTGTGGTACTTCGTCACGGCAGCCCCAGCACACTAATAAAGGTACAATCATGATTCCATGTCACAGATAAAGCCACTGAGACACAGGGTCATCTGGCGAGCCAACGGACTTGAGAGTCCAAGTCAGACAATCTAGCTCCAGAAACCATACTCCTCATTCTGTTCTAAAATCAGGCCAATTACTGCAGAGATGGGTCCCAGGCAGTATCACTTCTGAAAATGTCTGTTGATCCTAAAGCCTGACCTTTGGCCAAAATAGGAAACTGCTCCGTCCAGGGGTAGCCACAGGCTGCTTGTCACGCGTGCAGCTACAGAATGGAATGTGTGACTAGCAGCAGGGAAACTGCACTCTCCTCTACTATAAAGGCATTGCTAACGCTGGTTAATCATGTGGGTAAGTGATTCTCCAGCTCGGCCCAATTAAACACCATTTAATACTGTGTGGCTTCAAAGAGATCTGTTTCAATGAGTCATTCTCAATACTTACTACCTGAAAATTTTAACACTTTTCCTCAGCCCATATCTTGTTGACTTTATATTTCATTTAACTGGAAATAAAGCTCAAGTGTGATATGTTCTACTACAGGTAATAATAGCTCAGGAAAGCCAAATACACAGAAAGAGAGAGAGAATTTGATCCCAGGCTTGGCAATAAAATCTCAGGAGGGGGCTAAGCATTAAAGAAGAGAGAATCACGTCACTCAGGCTTTGCTATATTAATCCAGGATAATCTCAGTCTTCAAGATTTCCATTATTTCCAACAAATAAACACAAAAGAACTTTCAGAATTTCATTTTTTTTTCTTCCCACCTCCTCTCTCTGCCTCTCTCTCTCTCTCTAGTTCACATGCACGCACACAACCACTTCCAATAATATCCTCACTTCCATATCTTGTTTGCTTTTGTCGTTTCAGAGGTATTTCTAGTAAGAGTAACATAGTCAATATTTACTGAATGCTTACTATATTGTCACTGTGCTAAGCAAATGACATTCTTCAACTCATCGATCTACTCTTCTTTGCGGTAACTCTGCCATGTAGATATTATCATTTTCTCCACACATACGAAAACTGAGGCCCAGAGAAGTTAAACTACTTGCTCCCCGCCACATGGTTAATGAGTGGCAGAACCAGGATTTAAACCTACACCTGGCAGAGCCATCATGATTCCACTGTGTATCCCTGTGTATCTGAGAGGGTGCATAGGATTTCCAACCAAGAACAGATGAAATACAAAACAAGAGGCTTTTGTCACTGGACTGTCCAGTGATGCTTTTTCCAATGTGGGAGAGGTTCTTGGATCACATAACCACCTCTTCAAGGGACTCCAAACACAGAGGGCTTAGGCTCTTGATTAGCCCCAGGTTTGAAGTCAACACACATAAGGTTGCAGTTTAAGGGCAAACAGCCCCATAATCTGTCCAGATGCTTTCCGGGAGAGGAAACTTTATGAGAACTGAGAAAATACAGGGAATGTAAAGTGGGGCTTTCTAATGGCCTCCCTCCGGGTCTCGCTCTCAACACCTCCATCCCTGGAAGTAGTTTCCTACCTCATGGCTAGAAAATGTGGTTTTATAGTATGAACTTAAAGGAGCTCAGAGAGGAAAGGGGATGGAAAAGGACACCAGCACCTTAACACAAGACACATTTTAATAAAGGGTTACAGAAACAGAAGATATTTTTAAGTGGCTAAGTGCTTTACCTTTAGGGCTGCACTAGCTGAACATGAAAGTGCCAAAAAATATGGAAACATTTCCACTTGCCAGCCTTCATTATGACCTTCAGAGTGACCCATCTATAAGATGGAAAACAAGTGCTTTCATCCAGTATCTGAGATCAAAGTTGTGGTTCTTCACTCTTCTAAGTCTAAGGGGTGCAAGCTGCCCGCATCCTCACTAAAAGAACGCACAGCGTGTGTGACAGGGAGAGGAGGAAGCACAGAGCGTAACCATCTGTGCTGTTGCTAAGCCCTGCTGTCCCACAGGACGTGGCCTCGGTCTGCAGTGGGTGAAGGAGGTTGGAGGTGATGATGGTGAGGAGGGTGAAACCACAACAGACAGAGAAACTGAGTCGCCAGCCTGGCCACACACCCTCATTTCATCAATGAGCAATCAGATAGCATACTTCCATTTGAAAACATTATACATCTCAAATGTAATTAAGAAATTTAGACTGGCATGAATATGTAATGTACACATTGCTCTGCAGATGCCTTTCCCGTCCGACAGGCTGGTGCCGACTTTAATTTGGAAGAAATCCATTTTCATACAAAGGTAACCAAGAGTGACAGGAAATAGGAAGCCTACATCATTTATCTTCTGTGAACTTAGAAAAAAAATCAGCTAATTGCTTTTCTAGGAAGCTATTTTGTGGAATCATGGTGCTTTATCTTTCTGCTCTTATTCATGGTATAAATGGTGATTTTAAAATGCCTGTCATGAATATGCTGATTAATCAATACACCTTAAACTATTTACTTACTTTAACAAATGAAATTCTGATCAACCAAAAACGGTTTCTCTGTTCTTGTGGATGAACCACTGTGTATCAACCACTATGAAAACTCCTCATATACATACGGTCTATTAATTGATATTCAAATTCAGGTGTCTCTTTCCTTATCACTGACTCAGCTAAGAGCAGCAGGCCCTGCTTTCCTTCCTTCTTTCCCTGGCTTTTCAGATCTGTTCTATTCTCAGCCATCAGAGCCCTTCTGCAAGGGCGGCCTTAAATCATTGCTACTCATTAAATTAATAACAAACACAAACTAAAATGTGTATGTTTTGGAGTGCCACTGAAGCTGAAACTTCCAAACAAACTAACTTCATGGCCCGTGAGGCCCATATTCCCATATTTTATCTCAACAGCACTGCATATTAGGCCTGTTTTATAGGATTGTCCCATTTCCGCCTTCCTATATCACCTAGCATATACATATGTATTTTTAAATTCTACCAAGTTTCAGACCAATATAAAGCACTCTTTTCAAATCTAAAATTATCATTTTAATAACAATTTCTTATTATTCCATGAGCCAAAGATAGATACAGCAGGAAGCTAATGACGCATAAGCTCCAGGGCCTCTTAAGCAAAGATTCCTCCAAGGCCCCAGGAGGGGCTCTACCAATGAGTTAATACTTGTTTTTGCAAAAATTTCAAGTATAAGGTAATTTTCTACTCCTTTTTTCCTGAAGAAAACCCCGAAGACAGTATACATTTTAGGTCCCACAAAACTTGTATCTGCCCCACTAGGTTAATAGACCCCAGTGTCTGGATCTTGAATTACATGTTAAGGGCAAAACATTTATTTTGTGTGTGTATGTGAAACAAAAAATAATTTCCTTCAACTGGAAATAAGATTTAGTGTGCCCTACCCTAGAATGTTCTAGAATGCATCTGCAGTCATTTCTTATGTCCCTGTATCTTCTCTCACCTAACACTAGTCACCCTTCCAAGTGACACTCCAGGGAAGGCTCACTTAATGAGGGATGGCATCAAGAATAAAAAAGTCAGCTATAACAACAAAAATATGTTTTTCATTAAACACAAAACTGAGCTGGGGAAAACCAGCCAAGAGACAGGTGTATCAGTTAAAGAAATCCCTTGAGGTCTTTAACTTCCACATCAAATTGCACTGAATTTTTCCACACTAATTACCTATTATTGAAGACTAAAGAATTATAACAAATAATTCACCATGGCAGCAGATAGAGTGCAGATGTTGTAAGAAAAAGAATGAAGAATTTAAGAAGTATAAAATCAGGCAAAAGAAATTCACAAATTGTCAATTTTTTAAAACAACACAAGATTCTTCTACTATAAGGATTATGAAGGTGAGGAAATTTTCTAGAACTAGAAGGCCAATTTTAAATTTAGTTTGGACTGTATGTGAGAGAAATTGCAAATTAAAAGCTAAGTGCTGGAGTTTAATATATTCATGTAAATTTCTTGCAGGCAGAGATCATATCTCAATTTTTTTTTTAATTTCTCCTATTGCATTATACCTAGTCATTGATTTGATTTCTTATGAGGACTGTACCTACACAATGCTATTCAGCTATATTTGCATCTCCCTTGTCTTTACGTCATTTTTACCTAACACTTCCTTTTAGCCCCCAAATCCTTCACACTGGCATAAGTCTTGCTCTATAGCTAACGTCCTGGGAAACTATAGTCAAGTCATGAAAAAGTTCCCTTTCGGTCACAGCCTCTGTAAATTTCCCTTAAAAATGCATTCCCTACCTTATTGGAAATTAATGTTAGTACTATCAAGAGGACATTTTCATCTAGGTATTATCTGTGTAAAAAAAAATTGGCATTAATATTTCTTAATTATTTGTCATGTTTGTTTTATTCTCTCCAAAAAATAAAAGCAAATGTTTCCTCAAAAAGCAAAATCTGATTAGCTGATAAAATTCTTCAGTTTCTATGCTACGATTGTGCATTTTATAGGGATGCCCTATAAACACTGAGTGATATACCTGCAAAAGGTATTTTTGAATCTCTTGGGAGTACTGTAAAACAAACAAGCAAACAAAAAAAACTCTTTTTGAGTCTGAAGGATAGGAAATGTAACTTATAGATACTACCCTGCTGCTAATTGGGAAAGAGTCATTTTCTTATTATAATAGACTGGAGTGCAACACACAAGTGCTGCACAATTCAATTACCATATTTTCCATAATACACAGTTTTTTGCTAAAATAAGGACCATATTATCTCCCCTACAAAAACAAAAACAAAAAACAAAAAACAAAACAAAAATCCCCCACAAAAACAAAAACAAACAAAAAAAACCGAATCACCAATTAAAACTTTGTTCTGTGAACAACACTTCTTACCTCTTTTCTATCAATGCATGATTGGCCTCTTTAAAGTACTCACTATAAAATGTTAGGAAGGGAGCAAGCGAACAGGCTCAATGTCATTACATGGGGGAAATGAAACACTTCCTGTGTAAAAGCTCTAATTTTTCTTGGTATGACTTTCTATCTCAGGCATTTCTCTCTTTCTATGATTACCGAACCATAATACAATGTGTCATTCCCAATCTGGGGTCTTGGAAGGGCGTCCTGAAAGTGTCCACGTTATTAATGACATACCCAAAAGCCTAATGAAAACTGTACAGTTATCTGCATAAGGCTGTACTGGCTATCAAAAATGGGCTTTTAACCAGGGCTTTATCAACTCATTGGGTTATGAAGTAAATAAATAAATTACTACCTAATAAATTTGAAGTTTCTCTGGCACATAAAAATCATTTTAACAAGGAATCAATTGGGATTAAAATTATAACGGATTCCTGGCGGTTACAGTCACCTCTGTTCAAGGATAAGCCATGTTTTATTTGCCAGGTCATTTGATGATGATAACACAAATCAAAGGGCTTGATAAATTCAGTTTTATAAGGTGATATTCATATGTGTTTCCTACAAACTTTACAAAACATAAATGCTTATAGAAGTTATATACTGCTTCTATTAATTCCTAAGAATACTTTATGGGATCCATCATAAACAAAAAATCAAAAGGAGTTACCGTTGTACATGTCACTTAATTTCCTCATTAGAACCTGTGTAAACATCTCGGAATTAAAAAAATATATCTTCTCTAAGGGCACTATGTTGATCTCCCAATTGGTGCACGGTGCTTTTTGAGGTGAGAGCTCAGCTCAGAAATGATTAAGTTCAGCCGTGTCAGACTCCCAACAAGAAACATCAAATCATTTTGTGTTTTATTTGGTCATTAAATCAAATTAAGATACAAAGAATATGCTAGCCACAGTGTTACTCCATCTTTAAAACCAAATATGTCAAAAAGAAAAAAGAAACTGAATAGTTCCTAAGTCCAGTGCTCTAGAATTCACATTTTATGTTAGTTAGTATATCACATCACAGCAAAACAAAAAAATGTGCATGCATACTTTTTTGTGTGTTCTTGACAAGTGTCATCAATTTGGAATATAGGATGAAATGTGTTTCTCTAAAACAAGACTTCATTTTCTACCCAGATTTACTGTTCAAGTAGACTAGACTCTTTGCTACCTCCGTGATTATGTGATTTGCATTTTTGAGTTCTCATATTCCACACATCTAGTCTACACATTTTGTAATGCAATAAATAAATACTTCAGATTAAATTCAAGATGCAAACCAGAAGAATCTGAACTAAAAGATTTCACTCTCTTCATAACCTTAAGATCATTTTCACAGGACAAGGAGAGTCCTTACTTGATTAACATCAATTAACCTGGATTTTAAGTATTATAATATGGATGGGACATCTGATACATTTGAATATTCACCATATTCAATATTCAGTCATTTAATAATTACTTTAAAAATCATTATAAAATTTCCTTTATGTTTTGGAACATTTCAAAACTGGCAAAAATGTTGAACTTCTGAACTCTTTTACATAAAAATTAACCTCTTTATATATGGCCCTTACAATGCTTTTATTTCTAATATATACTATCCATGTCGACACTGACTCATTCATAAAAAAAAAATCCCTTGAACTATATTGAAGGAAACATTCCTTCCCGAATGAACATAGACACATAACTGCATATGTTGGAACTTAAAAAAAAAATGATGATAATCAATTTGAGATTTTAAGAAATTATTATTTACGTGTATATCCTCCTTTAGCGATTGCTACAAATCCTACCACACAAAGTTGTTCACACACTGAAAATAAAGAAACATGGGCATTGAATTTATTAACTGTCAAGTCATCACTGAGATCAACTCAGATGTATGTAGGTGGCATTGAGAAAGGACTCACCTCTCCTTGTTTGGGGATGCTGAACTTGGAAAGCTTGGCCTTGGCTCTGGCGGACTCTGGCTTGGTGGTCGGGACTCCCCTGTATGATGTGCAGTGCACACTGGTTTCTGTGGACGACTTAAGCTTTGGAGACTCATCAGGAGCCTGATCTTGGCCGTCCATCGGCCGCACGTATGCAGTTGGTTTCTGCTGGACCAGGCTGGGTTTTGAAGCCAGGGATGGAGGAAAGTTCTGAACACAGTGTCCGCTGCCGCTGTGCTTGGCTGCCATAGCAGGTGGCCTTTCCTGGGTCTGAAGACCCACCTCTACATTGCACACTTGTTTGGCTCGTGGCTGCTGTCTGCCAACACCATCTCCAAGCAAGGTCCTGAGAGAGCCTTGTTGTGCTGAGTTGGAAGAAGAAGAAGAAGAAGAAGAAGAAGAGGAAGAAGAAGAGGAAGATGAGGATGAGGGGCTCGACACAGACTGGTTAGGTTTTTTATTATGGTTCTTTGGGTTAGCAGATCTGTTCAAATCAAGCAACCTGTGTCCGTGCTTACTTGCTCTCTGTTGGCCATCCGATGGCGGGTGCCCAGGCTTCTGCCAGCCCATGGTGCCCCTCTTACTCTGCTGTGCGGGGACAGTGGCTGGTGTGGAAGAAGCAGTGCTACAGACAGACGAGGGCTGGGTCTGGGCTCTTGAATCTGCAACAAAATGTTCATCGATCTTGTTCACAGGAGCCTGAGGAACCCCAGGTTTGGGAACGCCAACGAGATGACTCTGATTAGACCTATCAGTTAAAAAGTCTTTCATTTCATCGTAATTGCCTAAAGTATTCTGGATCCGGTTGGAGAGCTCATCCCCTTTGTTCGTCTGGAGAAAGAAAAACACAACAAGCACCCTGTCATTAGAGAGAAGAGAAACACAGGAGACAATGGAGAGGTGCCTTGCTGGCTCACAGAGTCAGGGTTGTCACATTCAGAATGAGAGCTGGGAGATGAAATCAGAATTGTCATCTCTGAAGTCCATCCACACTGCATCGCACCAGGACCAGGAAGCCGTTAAGAGCCTCAGACTACATCAAAAGGGAATCTATCCTCGGTGGGGTGATGCAGCTATGGAAATCAGAAAATATACCACCGTAGCTTCACAAAACCATCGGGATTGAGGATTTCCAGGATTAGGGTTTCTTCTCCTTTTTATAGTCCCTCTGGAAGCTTTTCTTAAAAATTCAAATTTGGCTCAAATTGTTCTGCTGCCAGTTTCTAAATATATAGTGATTCTTGTCAGAAACCCAGAGTGACAGGCAGAAGAAGTCAGCATACAGCTTAAAATGAACACAGGGCTCAATGTGCAAGGAGACACCAGCCTAAACTACCCATAGTTCCGTGCAGGCCTTAGACATTAGTGAAATCTCAGAAGGTCTTTCATTTTGGAAGACAGCTTGTATCTCTGGCCTTTGGTGTAAATGAGAAACAATCCAGCAGTTTTTTTCTCATTACCCTATCAGGTAGCCTGACCGCAGTATGACCCATGTGTGGCAAATAGGTTACCCAATCTCTTTTTATTTCCGAATAGCTTAGGGGAAAAAAAAAAAAAAACATTACAAGTGGCATTGACTTTGAAAATCAATGCAGAAATGAAGTCTATACTATGGATAAAAATCACAGCAAGCAGCTCTCATTATTAAGCAAAAGTTACATTTTACTGAGGGAACAGGCAGTTGAGTCGTGTGAACTGGACACCAATATTTGTGGGAGAAGACCCCATTCTGAATGGCTGAGCTGTCTTCCTGGGCTGAAGAGGCAGAAAAGCAGCTGAAGTTTGGTTGGCTAACTCTTCCAGGAGAGACTGTCATCACGGGGGAGAGGTACAAGTGAGGGAGAAGATGAACAACTGAAAACCATCTACCTTGTAGGGTTCACTGAAGAGGGAGTAACTCGAATTAAATGTGCCATCATCCTGCTGAGTTTCCTGATTTCTTCTTTCTCGCTCTTTCCTCCGTAGCACATTTCTATCTGGTTCATAGACACTGCATGAGGAGAAAGAAAAGAACAACCACACAGGAAAAAGTTAAAGGCTAAAGCCCAGTGGAACATTCACCTGAGTGCAGAAGTCTGGTTCATGGACGAATGGCCGTGATAAGGAGAACAAGGATCAGATTAGAGCCAGTCTAATCAAGCAGTAGGAGCTTGGGTGTCTGATAATTACATTCTTCAGGAGGAAAAAAAAATCCTTACGGCAAGTTCCAACCAGTACTAGACCTCTCTGCCTGATATGTAAGACAGGAAATATCTAAGCAACTTTGACAGAAGACTGAAAGTAATCTTAAGGCAGACGGTAATTACAGCGATGTGTAAATAGAAATTATGAGCCTATTTCCCCTTATGACATAGCCTCTGAGTGTTATATGGGAATGCTCCTGTTCTTGTCTTTCTTTTTTTTTTTTTCTTTTGCATGGCTGTTTCTGTACTGATTCTTTCATTAACTAGCTCCCTAAAGAGCTGTTAAAACTCCATGCTGCAGTGGTTTTCACAGTTATGAGCCTTCTTCTGATCTCTGTTAATCAGTCAAGTCGTCAAACTACTACTGAATCAATTCTTCCTTCTGATATATTTGACACTATCACTCCTCCTAACTATGAAAAATGTGCCAGGAGGAAGGGGTGCAGGAAACACGGAGAGAGTGGAAATTGAATTATGGTGTGTCATCAAGGATCTCAGCCTTTTTGTTAAAGAAAATTAATATCTATTCTCCCAAAATACAATTATGAAGTGACCAGACACCAGATAACTGGGAGGACTAAGGGAGAAATAGTGCTCCTTCCCCCTCATAAGGAGAAAATAAAGAGGCTAATTCAACTACTAATAAGGAAGTGACCCATTAACTGAAGGAAGGAAATACACTTGTTTTTTCAGCTCAGTATATAAAGACATCCAGCCTCGGTGGAGAACTGGCAGGTCCCTCAGAATGAGCATTGTCTTCATTTCCTAGCAGAAGCATTTGGTTTAAGTGACCTTGTTTTGCTTCGAGCTCCCACCGAGGCTAATGCACAGGTGCCTGAGCTGGGAGCCAGGACAGCTGCCTACTGACTCTGGTTCTCCTGTAACCAGCGACATGATGACAGAGAAGCCACACAATCTCTCTACACCCCAGTGTCTTCATTATAAAACAGGGATGTTTCATGGCATTATAAGGTTTAAACGTGAAGGTAATCTACAAAATGGCTTTGGAATAGCTTTAGGTGCCCAAACTCCAATGTACCACTTTTAAATAATAATGAAAGGAGCTGTGGGTTTACAGAAACATATGAAAAGAGCGAGATTCTGTTTTGTCCCGTTTTGTTTTAGCTAAACTGCTATCCTGAGTATAAGAGAGAACAGCGTGTCATGTAGCTGTAGAGGACACAAATAAAATGATCATAAAATAAATACTGCTTATCCTTCTAGCTCTGCCCAGGTGGACAGAATATACTTTAAATTCACTAAGGGGCAATGCTAAATACGCTTCCAGCAAGGCTGTGAGAACACCTAAGGCTTTTCATTTACATTTAAGATTAGGGAATGTTAAAATACCCAGAACATGTCACCAATTAGCATTTTAATTCATCTTTAGTACGTTACCCAAAGTTATTAGATTGGGGAATCCAACCAGTGACCTTCACATAAACGGAGGCTACAGCCACCGCCTTACCAGCTGAGAGGCTCACAGCTCCAACATTGCCATCACTAAGAACTCTTTGGGCGCTACGGTGATAGTGACTGGCAGAAGGGAGGCATAAGATGAAAATGACACTCTTATTCACAGAACCAGGCTTCCAGTTCAAAGAAGAGGCTATGATTGTCCTGCCCTGCTTGTGGACATTTGCAATATGAAATCCCAGCTTTCATGAACGTTCCATGGATTTCAAATGGGGACTGCTCTGACAACACACGACTCATGCTGTGGATGGGCATGAAGTGAGCTTTAACAAAGAAGTAAACTGGAGTTTTACTATGAACCTGCTCACTTTGGGACCAATACCAGCATCCGCAGTAAGAAAAATAAGCTTGCATTGCATGCACTGCACTTCTTCCCCTCTCCGGCACGTACGGACATCTGGAAAGCACCTACTGTGCAGAACTCCATGCACAGAGACTTCCACAAACATGCTCGCTGACCTCAGGCAGATCAAACCAACACACACACAAGACAGGTGTGATGCATGAAGTGGCCTTATGTGACATGGAGCAGGCAGGTGGTCATTTAGGATGATTTCAGGGCTTCTGAGAGGCCCCCATGCCCAAAATAATACCTCCTGCATCGGCTGGCTGATGATTGAAATTCCACAACTAGAGAGTCATTCCTCTGGTTTAAGATGTCTTCACCCCTGTAAGAAATGTAGACACCACAAGAAGGGGAAACACTTTAACCTGACCAGCCCTTGGTATCTGAACGTGCATGAGCTTGTCAACATTTCTGCCAAAGGCCAAGGGGAAAGGGCACAGGACATCAGGGTCCAAACAGGAAGTGTAACACAAAAGGGAGGGACGATATAGAGTATAGCAATGAAAACAAATTTATAAACTCTACCTACTTTGCCCCATGGGTTTAGCATTAGGCTAAAAGCCATAATCAATTAGGCAGCTATCAGACTTACTACATTTTCAGGGTCAGAGAGTAAGAATCACTTCAAAATATGGGGAAGCTGGAGGGGAGAGGCAAGCTGCTCCTCTTTAACTAAAGCTGCCTCATTCCCCAATCCATTTAAAGATAACCAAAAGCATTCCAAGACACACACCCCTGCTGCTAAAGTTCTCTAATGAGGCTCTGCCTGCACACCCAGCTTATGCCTTCTCATACTAAGAAGGACTGAATACCCTCAGGACCACCCACACATAGCCTGCTAATAGAAATGCACTGACCATCTTTTATGGGACTGCCATGATGCTTGTGCCTGCAATACCCTCCATGCCACCAGATGAAACCAGAAAGACCAAAAATGACAATCATCCCCACCTTCTCCAGAAGAGAGCAAAGGAAACCCAAAGAGAGAGCCAATACTTCTTCAATGCCTTCCCTTTGGTTTCTCTTCTCCTTCCTTGGAAGGCAGCTCTGTTGCCTTCACTGAGCATTCAACTCTTCCTAATGGTGACCCACCTGACTCCTTCTCCTTCACTAGAACCACAACCCCCACCAGTCATGTCAGGCCTTGGAAAATAAAATGTTATCTGCTTAAAGCAAATGTCACTGTAGAGAGAGTCTGGACTTGCCACCCGCCATCTTTCTCTAAGTGTCTGAACTCTTATCTTTTCTACCAACACTAAATGTTTTAACTCATAAAGACAGTATCTTCCCAACAGTGAGTCCACCATTCCACTAATTACCAGTGAAATCTGTGCAGGTACTTACAATTCCAGAGAGTGCCTTTCTCTTGATCTCTCACCATTAAAACTCAGTCCTCTTCCCTCCTTTGCCATTCAAGCAATGTAAAGACCATGCCATTTGCTTTAGAAGCAAAGGAACCTTTCCCCTGACATGCTGGAAGTCATGTCAGCTTCCCTGGGGATGGCTGACTAAAGTTGTAGAGAATTCTGATTCCTGGCATGCCAATATATACGTTAAGACTCAGTAAGAGCCTCATGTTATGAGTTGTGTTATTTTGTTGTTGTTGTTACTAGCAGATGGTAAAATCTCTATCATCTGTAAAGTTATTCCTTATTTCCATGAAAATTATAAGAATCACACTCCTCAAATGTATGTCACCAAATGTATTTATTTATTTTGTATGAAAGTGGAGGCAGCCAACTGCTACAATATTATTTATTATTTATTGCAGATGCATAACATTCCCAGGAAATGAACCTTTTTAATCAGCTCCCTTTAAAAGACTTATTTATTTTTAGAATTAAAAAAACAGCCAATGAAAAATGTAGTAAAAACATTTCTGATCATTTCCCTTTATTTGTTTTTAATCTATAAAATGAGGTAAGTGTAGGGTTTAGGCCAAAGCCAATTATGCTGATTAGGTAGAATAGAATTCCAAACATGAAATTATCACCATTTCCAAAATTAATGTATTCTTGATCATATGGTAATAGTATGAAACCAAGTAATAGTAATACCTTTGAGTCTGATGGATTCTCCCTTCTACTGAGCTCAAAATACTTCACACATAGGTCCCTAAATTATCCTTACAATGTCCCTTGGAGAAAGACAAGGATGGTGGATATCACTATGGGGCTAACTTTTTTAAAGATCAAGGAACTTAGGATAAGAGTTCAATCATCAAAACAATGTCATAAAGAAGCCATCATATAGAAGGGACAGCAATGTCAATCCATGGAAGAGGAGCACCCAGGAGCGAAAGGTGGGCACACTTCCTAAACCCTGATGTCTACAAACCCGCACTATCAATAAACAGTGAATGTGAGCCTCACAAAAGCAAAATAGGACAAATGAGACATAGGGAAGCTACTCTGCATTCAGAGAGAACTAAAAGGAAAATTCTGGAATAAAGGCTGGGTTGTCAAAATTGTTTGTAAAAGTCCCCCAAAAAAACAAAAGACAAAAATCAATTTCTTTCCACAGTCCACAAGATAAAAGGATATACTTGTAATACAGAAGAGTGGCCTAGAGCATAGATGAGTGAATTTAAAAATTACAGACTCTGAAGTATAATAAGCCAGCCTGGGCTGCTGGTATCACCATTTTCATCAAATCCTACCCATCCCTCAGCCTGCTCCCTTTTCTGCCCACGCAGCCCTACTGGGGGGACAGGTGCTGGAGCTGGTGGGGCCGCCCGCTCAGCGGAGCCTGGGTTGGACCCGGAAGGCCCGGCTGGCCAGGAGGGGCTGCTTTCTGCCCTCCAGCAGCCATCCACATGCAGCCTGTTTACATCTGAACATTCGCCGAAAACAAACCGCATTTCCCATGGAGGAGGCTTTCAGCCAAAGGTATATATAGCTAATTGTACCCCTTGACTAGAATCGTCAGTGTTTTCGTCTTTAAAACACACACACACACACACACACACACACACACACACACACACACACACACACACACACACACACACACACATTGTGTGTCCTACCTACGGGCATGTCTCCAGAGTTGAGGTCTGAAAAACAAGTAAATTCAAGGAGAAGAGAGAGAACCACCTCTCACCAATCTTTTGAAGACAGTTACCATGTTCTTCATGGTTAAAAACTACTCTCCTCTTCATATAGCAGAAATACAATTCACTTCCGTGCAAAAGCATTTCCTGAAAGCCATGGTGTTAGATACAGGGGAGACAATGAGGGCTGAGACTGGCCTTTCCTGCTGCTAAGAAGCTATGGTTCAGGAGACAGGAGAAGGGGGAAGGCGCCCATTCTAAAAGAGCATGTTGACAGCATGTGGTTGGGGCATTGCAGAAGGGAGCGCAGGGAATCTGGAGCGCTTCCTGCAGAAGACTGCCTTTGAGCTGGGTCTTGAGGAAAGGGCAGGTGGAAGACAGTGAAGGGAAGAAGAGCTTAAAAGTTCAAGATACACAAATTACTATTAAGTGGCCTTTGACAGTATTTGGAGGGGGTGACCTTTGCCCTCCCCACACCATCCCAGTTTTTTAACCAGCTGGAATTCCACATTTCAAGTTTCATTTGCTTGGTTTGCTCTACCGCTACCCTGTCATCTTACCCTAAATAAGGTTATCTGACCCCTTCCTGGAGCAGGTCAGGTTTGGAGTAAATAAATGAAGGGGGGACGCAGGGAAGAATAAAAGACACCCTGTCCCTTCCTTTACAGTTTGCATCAGGACGGGCCTTGAACACCTCGACCACAGAGAAGACAATCTTTTCAGACACTCACGAGTCCTTGGACAAAATGCTAACCTGCCCCTGGAGCGTGCACTGGCAGCCACAGGGGCAAACAGGAAGGAGAAAAAGCACTAAGTAGAGAGAATAATGTTTCGCAGAAATTCTCCTGTTCTTTGGAGCAGAAACATCAACAACTGTGTATAATTAAAGAAACTTAATCAAACACTGCAAAATTATAACAATTGCTTTAAACTTAATGAGTCAAACTAATTATCATCTCTTGCTATTTATAAAGCAAATGATAAAAGATCAGTAATCCCTTCTTCAGTCAGAGAAAAGCAAGACTGTTGAAGTATACTTGCGAATTCCTTTCTTAATCTCCAGACAGAGCTGGGAGACTGAAAGACAGGAAGGTGGTCAGAGTGAGCAGGTGAGAGAAGCAAGTCAGACAGAGACAAGGTGGGTTGGTAAAGAGGCAAGGATCCCCCAACTGGAGTCCTTCAAGGCCCTGAACGCTTGTAGCCATGGTGCTGGTGCTGGTGCTGGGGGTGAGGGGTGAAGGGTAGGAAGGATGACGTTGGTAGGGGTGGTGAAGAGGAAGGAGGTATGGGGTGGGGGGTGACGGAGGTAATGGTGGTGATGATGGGGGTGGGGGTGGGGATGAAGGGGGTGGTGGGGGTGGCGGCAGTAAGAGGGGTTGGCGGAAGTGGGAGGGGATGGGATGTTGGGGGGTTGATAATGATGGTCATGGGGGTGGTAGTCATGGGAGCGATGGTAGTGGGAAGAGTTGTAGCGGTGGGGTGGTGGGAAGGGGTGGGGTGGTAATGGTGAGAACAATGGTGAGGTTGGTAGTTAAAGGTCTGCTGAGGAGTGAGGACTGGTCAACAATGGTGCATATAACAAACCCTTAAATCCTGAAGAACATCACTCTGCCCTGCTCACTTATACTAGACATTCCCATACCTCTTTACTCCATTTTCCCCCAGCAGCATCACATCACTGGCTTTGCCAACAGCTTTGTAAGTATGACCCCCAATATTATTTCTACCATAGGTACCTTGGAAAGGTCAGTCCCATCTTACTTGTTTGTCTCTGATCACAAAGGTGATGTCAATCTTAATGCAGGCTTAAAAACTCTCTTTGAGAGCATTTACAGATCTCTGCCTCAGGTCTGCCAATCTGTTCTACAAGAATGGGAAAAGAATTGAGGGTGGTTCGTGCCAGAATCACTTGTCCTGTACCACAGCTTTGGTGAAACTAGGAAACAGGAGTCACAAAATAATGAACCCCCACAGACAAATTTAGCCCACAAATATTCCACAGAAAAACAGGCTTTGGGGATCATCTATAACATCTTCCCGAACCCATCAGGCCCATATTAAATTTTGCTAATAAGAACAATACTTTACTACTACATGCAGCCACTGCATGAAGCACTTTACATGCATTATTTCACTGAGTAGTTTTCAAAACCCCAAGAGACATTATCCCCATCTACCAGTGAAGAAACGGGAGGCTCTGAGGTTAACTAACTTGTACAAGTCTCATAGCCAGTGAGCAACAATGCTGGGGTCTGAAGCCAGGCAGTCTGGCACCAGAAACTGAATTCTTAGACTCTGCTCCGCTGGCTCCCTGAGGAACCTGCTCACTGACAGGCTTTGACAAATGGTATCCCCATCTTTTGCTAGTAAATGCCAGGCAGAAGGGTGTTAATTTTCAGATCATGACCATTTCAGTTCATTCTTCTAAGATTGGCTAACTCTCCTTGGTTGATAAGTGTTAACTCTAAGAATTCCTATAAAACTTATAAAATGTAACAGGGATAAGCAATTCAAATGAGTTAGCACTAGCAATTAACTAATACTGCAGTCCCAGAATTCCGTATGGTGACGTTCTTAAAAATTAGGGAATACCATAATTACACTAATAAAGACACGATGCTTCTGCAATATGGTGCTGGGCATTCATCAGTTCTTTACTGATCATTTAGTGAGTCCTAACTCCATTTCTAACTCAGTGGAAATGATGACTGCTCCAACTCTCTCTTATAAATACCCTCCAGTGAGTTTTTAGAGAGATGACAGATAAATGACAGCTTTGCATTTCCAAGGGTTAAATGCTTTTCCTGAGGGATCTTAAGTCTTGATGCCATGAGAACAAGTGTCAGGTTCTAATGGAATTGTTCCATTATAAATAAACCACCAGGTTGTATGACAAGCAGCTTTCAAAGAGTTTTTCCACATAGTATAAACAGAGAAGTTAATTTGAGTTTCTTAACAGGACCTTTTTCCTTTAAAATACAAAAGTGCCTTGGGATGAAGCAATTACTCTGATTTACCATCTTCTCCTTGTTAGAATATAAAGATGCAGCAGAGCTTCACAAAAGCAGTAGTAACCTAACCAAACGAGACCCACCTGTAAAGTCCCTACTACGCTATTTCAAAGAGCTCACGTCCAGCCAGCAGCCGCTCTCTGGTGTCAATCACAGCATACATTATTAGAAGGACGCTTACTCCCAGGACTTCTCATGTTAAAGCCAATAAAGTACTTTTCCTCCACCAAATGCTCAGTTAAATTTCATTTTTACTTTACAGCATCAGTTTCTAAACTTCCACTCCTAGGAATTTTACAGCCGTAGACAAGGAGGAGTCATAATTTATAGCATGCTTATGTTTTAACCATGACGCCCTTCCCTACAATCCCTGTGTAGCCACTCAGGGTCGTGCATGTGATGCCTTACACCAGAGAGCAGAAGGGTGGCTGAGTCCTCTCATATAACTTCCTGATATCAGTTGGGTCAGGCTTCTGGACACAGAAAGCCCTAAGACCCTGAACATTAGCCATTAAAGAAGGGCTCCTGTTCTCCCTGAATCCAACTGTTCAACTTCTTTTCCTCCCAGAACCACTAATGACATGCACTATCTGGTTGAAATGGGATTTCTGAAAAGGAGTTAAGAGTTAACTTGAGCCACTTCCATCTGTTGAACTGAATTAATTTACCTGTGAGGTACAGAACTGGCCCCGGGCTAGAATGAAAGCAAATAGAGCTAACTTTAAGGAAAGAGAGAATTAAAGGAATATGCGTGTCCTCAAATACCTTCTGATGTCAAAGGAATCTGACAGACCAACCATTAGGGTCTACCATGTAGGAAACATAAATGGCAACTACTATAGTAGACTTATTAATTTAATTTTTTTATTCTTTTTTTTATTAACATATAATGTATTATTTGTTTCAGGGGTACATAGACCTATTAATTCATCTGAGAGGGAAAGAGATCCTGTTTTGAAGATGAGAATGACCTATTTTACTACAGAGCAGTTTATTGGCTTAGCTAGAAGTCTTGGTGGGTAAAGGGAGGAGGGAAGAGGAAAATTAAATCCTCAGTGTCTGCATGAGAACACAAAACCACTGAGAGGATGGAGCCTCTATGTCGCCAGGAATGCAGGTCTGGGGTATGAGACCTGGGCCCAGTTCCTCAGTCACAGGGAAACAGAAGCCAATGGGCAGATGCTCCCTCAACTTAACATCCTCCAACTTTTCTCACCTCACCTGCCACCTCAGGCCTTACATCCTCCTCCCCCCACTTCCTCTTTTCTCCTCCTCAGGCTAACTCTCCCACTTGGACTCTGAAGCCTATTGCCCCCAACCCCGCCTTCCCACAGATGCCACTTTCTCCTAATTAGTCGCCATCTTGGTCTCCACTGGGTTTTTTTTCATCAATTAATAAACCCATTCAAGGCCCTCCTATCTTCTAAAAAAAAAAAAATGGCAAGTCCTCCCTGAGCCGCTGTCCCCTTCTGGCTGCTGCTCTCCATTGGCCACTGTTTTCTGCAGAGCTATCCACATTTGCTGTCTCTCTCTAATTCCTGGTTTTCCTAAACCCATGTGATCCGGCTCTGCTCTTCACAGCAAGGTCACAACTTCCCCACTAGGCATTCAATGGATACTTTTCACTCCCCAACCTCCTGCACAGCTACCATTGCCTTTTGAGAAGCTTTCTTCCCTAGGCTCTATGGAAATCTATACTCATGTTTCACCTCCTGCCTTTTGGGCTACTCCTGAGTGTGCTATCCATGTCTCTACTCTTATGCCATTCCTTTAGAGTTCATTGCCACCCAGGGTTCGGGGCAAGACCTTGTGTCTAGGCCGGGTCTCTTCTCATGTGACAGTCTTCCTGGTGATGTCATTCATTCTTTGCCTTCAGGTGCCATCTTTATATTAGTGATGTGCAAGGCTCCAAGACCAAATCTCTCTTCTAGGCTCCAGACCCAATTATGCAACTATCCACCTGATCTTCTCAAGTCATATTTCCCACAGTTACACAGAGCCCAGCAAGTCTACACATAGCTTATTCACCACTCCCTGACCCCAGCCTCTGCCTCCACTCTGTTGCCTATGTTGGTGGATGGCACCACTACCCACATAGTTGCTTGGGTCAGAAACAAGGGCATCCAGTCAATACCTCAGTCCTGTCAATATCACTCAAATTTGTCCAACTGTCTTCTTCCTTCTCCACCGCCGCGACCTCAGTCTGCGCCACCAGTGGCTCTCTCCTAATTCTTCACAGTGCCTCCTACAGGGCCTCCCAGTTGTTCTTCCTGTCATTTGCCCTTCCACAGTGAAGTGGTGTTTCCTAAAATAGCAGTTTGATCATGTCACTGTATGCTCCACCCTCCCTTGGACAGAATCCAAATCTGGCAACCATGACCCTGCAGGGCCTGGTCCCTGCTTATCTCTCCAATGTCAGCTCAGAACTCCCCCAATCTCTACACTATGGCCTCTCTTAGAGCCCAGGGGTATGCTCTACATAGAACCCCATACTCTCCCTCTAATCACATTTCTTACATGAATTATCTGAATCCTCCATTAAATGTTCAGCTCCACGGAAGAGGACCTGTGTCGACTTTCTGTAAATACCTTCTGTATTCCCAGCACCTAGAACACTGCCTGGCATGGAGGAGGCACTGAAAATAATACTCCAAGTACTTTAAAAATACATGGTAAATAATTTTTAAAATTTTTTCTCATTCCTTTTCAAAATTTAGCGTATATACATATATATACCACAATTTGAACAAACAGGATAAAAATCCATTCAAAGCCTGGGTCTTAAAATGTTCTTTGTGGTTGTAGAGTATAACAATGGGAATCATATTAATAGTAATACTGAGCAACTGTTTGGTGCTGGGAAGTATGTAAAGAAAGTTTTGTTATTTTATTATCCCTCTCGACAAACTGTTATGTAGCCCTTATTTATGAAAAACACAGAATTTTAATAAATGAACATGCAAATATAAAAATGAAACAGAATCTGTGTGCCATAAACATTCTTCTGTTCATTTTACAGATAAATGCCTGTCTTCAATGGAGAAATGAGGCTTGGAAAATTTAAATTAGTTGCTAAGCAGTAACCTTGTTAGAATTAAAATTCTAAGTTCCACAGAAGTTCTGGATATTAAAAATAACTGAAGTGTTTACAAATATATTTTTATTCAAAAAAATTTAATTAGCACTTACTATATACAAAATGCCTGCTAGACATGAAAAAATACCCATTCTTGAGGACATTTCTCTAACTTACCATGGTGAAAGCTCTATAGTCGATTAAGCTTGACTTAGAGGAAGATGTTAAAAATTATGAATTATTTGAACTCTATAGTTCTATAATTTATTAGGTGCTAGTGACAGTAAAGATGATTAATTCTAAATATCCATATAACAGAGTGTCAGAAAACCAAGGGGTCTTCCTAAGGCTGATGTATCATTCACTAGTTCCCAATTTTAATTAGACATGTAATCTATCATAAAAAAATTTTATTAGATCCCTAGAACATTAGGAATATTATATATTATGGGGCTGCCTGCACATGATGATAATTATCACAGTTCTTTAAGAAATGTTATAAAGAGGACACTCATACGTATTCTGCCAACATATTTGCTTCATGCTATCTTAAAATACCCTCCTCCCCTTCTCCTTTCCTCTATTCCCTCACTCCTTACTCTTTCTGTCTTTTTTAATGTGTCTAATATACAACCACACACAAGAGAGTAAATCCAACGTCAGAGGCAATACAGGTGGCGGCTCTGTGCCATTAAGATAAATTTATTGTGAAGAATGTCTACAAGAAGGTTCTTCTTTCTCAAAATGCTGTGCCCAGAACCAGGTTGGGAAGTTAGGGGCACATACTAGAGGGAGAGACAGGAGAAGAAACATTTGACTTCTCTCTTCATCTTTGATCTCTGGCAATTCAAAATCAATTAGCCTTCTGCTGAGTTAGCAGGACGATTTCATTCTGTGGGCTTCCATCTTGATTGCCCAGCTTTCAGAGTGCCTAAGGGTCTCCTTCCACTAGACTGCAGTGTCCTCACCTCTCAGAATTAGCTGAGGACAATCCCTGGCTTACATTAGGCACTCAGTTACCATTTGTTGAATGAATGGACGGATGGCTGAATTGCCAACATTCATCTTCACTCAACCCCTCCTTTCACTGAATAACCAGAAAGGATAGGCACTACTGTAAGTAGATTTATCTGGTCTTCTCAGAACAGGAAAGCATATGCTATGACACATAAAGGCCTTTCAGATACATTCTGAAAGCAGCAGCCTCAAGGAGTTGATAAAGCTACGTTTTACCAAATAATTCTTTAAATGACTGGCATAAAGAGACACGGAAATGTCATATTGTCCCTTCGGAATTAAAAGTCTACATGCATTAATAGAAGATACTGTAATATCTCAATGGGAAACCTACCTGAAAATCACTGACCTTAAAGCTTTCTTGAATAAAAAGCTAGTGATTCAGAATCAACTTGGAATGATATAAAAGGGAAGACCTAGCAAAGCATCCCATTGAACAAGAACATTTCCTACCACTGGGCCTATAACATCCAAGGACCCTCCACTACTTTCAAAGATATTAATATTAGGCCAAGAATGAGGAGACCCAGGTAAGGTCTAGCCATAGACAAGTTAGGAGACACTGCATGCCTTAGCAGGGTTAATAAAACCAATCCATACACTGATCACTGGTTGTAAGAAGCAAATGAAGTCATGAACACAGAATTCTTTGAAAATGTTAAAGTGCTCGCCAAGGTAAAATATTATTAATGCCTGGAGAGAGGTGATTAAAATACCCACTACGCAGAAAGAAATACCACACCTTATCCATCTCAGGCTGTCATTAAATACTGACTTTGACCTGAGGATTTCATATTTAGTAATATACCATTCATATTTAGGATGTCACTGCAGCATTATTTAAGCTGCAAAACAAAAACAAATTTAAAGTCAATTAAATATCATTCTTAGGAGACTGGTTAACAAATTATGGTCTTTCATATGATGGGAGACTATGTAGCCATTGGATGGAGGGGATCTCATAGTACAGACATGGAAAAATATCCAAGTCATACATATTAAGTGGAAAGAATAAGCTGTGGAAGAGCATAGATGATATAATCTCTTTTACATAAAATAACGTGTGCTTTTACAGACATTTGAAAATCTTAAAATACTTAACTCTGAAGTGAACGATGAAGTGGTAGGGGGTGGGAAGGAACTTATATTCTTCTGTCTAGCTTGGACGTTTTACAAGCACATTACTTTTTTAATACAAACATATCTTTAAAATATTGACAGTGTTAAGTTTTAATTTGTTTCTCCCTTCTGAACTATCTATAAACATGCAAAACATAAAATTAAGGCAATGATTAGTAAATAGAGCACAGGTTTATATGCAACACTCTACTGGGATCCTGGCTCTCCCTACCAGGCCAGACTCTGTCCCCACCTCCCCCCTCATTCCTCCTCCCAAGGATGAACTGAACAGATCTCTCCATAAACCTAACCTGTAGACTTTAATCCAACCATACTCCATGTTGATCAAAGCCTTTCTGAATCTGTCAGTAATTCCCCTGTACTTATGCATGCCAAACAAACAAAAAAATCACTGTATTCATCCTGTTTGCATCTAATTGCATCTACACTGATATTATCTGGGTTTCAGACAAATAATCTGCATAATTCCCAGGGCTAACTCAGAAGACACCAGGTCATATCATACCAGGTCTGGAAATGTCTCCTTATAAACTCAACTTGCCTACTTCTCCAGAGAAATACAGAACCCTCAATACGACAAACCTGGGTACAGAGGCCACAAACCTGGGTACGGAGGTGTCTGAGACTTTCAATTTATAGGAGGATAACAATTTACCTCAAAAAGGGTTTACTGAATTGCCAAAGCCCTTCAGAAACTCTGAATTCTGCTCTCCTGGCTACAAACTGGTTAACTATCCATTCTACTCCCTCATCCACACCACCCCCTTCTTAATCTCTCCCCCCCATATAATTTCATCAGTACTCTCTTAGGTTTTTGTGTCAGACTGTCTCCTTAGCTCTCATCTAGTCTAATTTTGTTTGCTGTTTGAGAAATAGTATTTACTATATTAATTTCTTTTCAAGTTACTATGTAATAATGTTGGAATTTTAGATAAAAATGCATTGTTCTTCGGGAGTGGCTGGGTGGCTCAGTTGGTTAAGCGACTGCCTTCGGCTCAGGTCATGATCCTGGAGTCCCAGGATCGAGTCCCACATTGGGCTCCCTGCTCAGCGGGGAGTCTGCTTCTCCCTCTGACCCTCTCTCAACTCATGCTCTCTCTCTCTCTCTCAAATAAATAAATAAAATATTTTTAAAAAATGCATTGTTCTTCAGATTATAATATGCATTTCCTCTGTTTCAAATATTTATGTTTTAAAGTTGTTTAGTATTTACATCTCATAAAACAAGGAAATTACCATTAATTTATGCAACATCTCTTAATATTAGGCATATCATACATTCTTAAACATTGAAGGCTATGACTAATAGCATCTTCTTATGCTATTCTTATACTAGGAAAATATTGGTAATTCTGCAAATTCAATGTGCCATTTTCTATCCATGTCAATTATTTTATTAGGCACATTAAATTCACAAGAGAAAGAATAATAAATTTGTAACAACTGCACATCCTCACTAATAAAGAAATGCAGAGCAAATCAAAGTGAAACCATTTTTAGCTACCCAATTAGAAAAAAATTTTTAAGTGAGTTGGAAAATTTATATTCAATCCTGGTAAGTGTTGGGTGACAGTGGTATCTCCCATGGGGCTGGAGGGAGCCTAGATCAGAACCAAGTTCCTGAAAACAGTTCTGCATTTTGTAATTCATATTCAGAACCTTTAAAAAGAATCTTTTAGGGGCACCTGGGTGGCTCAGTCGTTAAGTGTCTACCTTCAGCTCAGGTCATGATCCTAGGGTCCTGGGATCGAGCCCCGCGTTGGACTCCCTGCTCAGCGGGAAGACTGCTTCTCCCTCTCCCAGGCGCCCTGCTTGTGTTTCCCCCTTTCACTGTGTCTCTCTCTGTCAAACACATTAATAAAATCTTTTAAAAAAACAAAATAAAATAAAAAATAAAAAGAATCTTTTACCTTGCTAATCTCCTCTTAGGAATCTGTTCAAAGGAAATTGTCAGAAATGAAGAGATTTATGCAGATGAAATTTCATCCAAGAACTGTATATAAGAGGGGAAACTAGAAGCAACCTGATGTGCAATAATCAGAAAATAATTAAATCATTATTTACTGTAGCCATTAAAACTCATGTATTTCAATAATACCTAATGACACAGGAAATATTCATAATGTAATGTTAAAGAAACAGGACAAAAATTACATAAGCAAATGATCAAAGTTTGTTAAAATTATACAAAAGTGTATGTGTATGTACACATACACCCATATATACATTAAAAAAAACTAAGAGAATATCAAGATGTTAATGCTGGCTATTCCTGAGAAATAGAAGAAATAAAACTTTCTTTTTCCTTTGTTTTTATTTGGTGTGTTTGATTCTTCGCACACTTCGTACACATTAGGATGGCAGCTCTAAGACGCAGACAATAACCAGTGTCGGCGAGGATGTGGAGACACTGGAGCCCTGTGCACACTTCGGTGGGAATGTAAAATGGTGCAGCTGCATTAGAAAACAGTATGGCAGTTCCTCAAAAAGTTAAACATAGAATTACAATAGGACTTAACAATCCTACTTCTGGCATATGTCCAGGAGAATTGAAAGCAAAGTCTCAAAGAGGTATCTGTTAATCCATGTTCAGAGCAGCGTTATTTGTAACACCCAAGAGGTGGAAGCAACCCAAGTGACCAACAAATGGATAAACAAAATGTGGTTTACACATATGGTGGAATATATTCAGCCTTATAAGGAAGGAACTTCTGACACTTGACATATACTGCAATCTTATTGGCTAAACTGTGTCCTTCCTCAATTCCTACATTGAAGCCCTAAGCCCCAGTACCTCAGAATGTGACTGCACGTGGAGGCAGGGATTCTAACGAGGCAATTCAGTTGCAATGACTCATTAGGGTGGGTCCGAATTCAATCTGACTGGTGTCCTTCCAAGAAAAGGAAATTTGGACTTACCAGGGAGACACCAGGCACGTCTGCACACAGAGAAAAGACCATGTGAATAGGCGGAAAGACAGAAGCCATCTGCAAGCTGAGGAGAGAGGCTTCAGAACAAACCAAACCTGCTGACGCTTTGATCCTGGAATTCCAGCCTTGTGAGAAAATAAATTTCTACTGTTTAAGCCATCCCGCCTGTGGTATTTTGTTCTATAATCCTATCAAACTAGTACATACAACATGGACGGACCTTGAGGATATTATGCTAAGTGAATGAGCCAATCATAAAGAGACAAATACTGTATGATTCCATTTAATATGAAGCACATAGAGCAGGCAAATTCAGAGACAGAAAGCAGAAGGTGGTTGCCAAAGGTGGGGGGTGGGGAGAGACAAATGGCAAACTGTTTAATGGACAGAGAGTTTCAGTTTTGCAAGATGACAACAGCTCTAGAGATTTGCTGCATTTAACACTACTGAACTGTACACTTAAAAATGGTTAAAATGGTAAATTTTATGTTGCATGTATTTTACTGTAATTTAAGACAAAAGAAAGTAGCAATCTGAGTTAAAAATTATTTCACAATTATAAATATTATACATATTTTATTAGCATTTACGATAAATATTATCTATTTAATTCACGTCATTCGACAGAATAACAGTACTCTAGAAGTTCACCCCAATTTTGCTCCCATGCAGTCTTCTCCATCTTGGTAAATAGCAACTCCATTCTTCTAATTGGCCAAAAAACCTTGGAGTTTTCTTCACATAAGAAAGGGGAGGAAGCTGGAAGGATCTATGCAATCCATGTGATAATGAGTTAGAGCTGGAGACATCAGCCTGAACTCATGTTCAGCTTAATATATATGCAGGTGGATACATATGTAAATATTTATAGATATGTGTGTGTGTATATATATATATATATACAGGTTAGGATATACACATATATGTCCTTGTTCTGTCAGCTGACTGGGCCTAGAAACATCAACACCTCAGTGACAATGAGCAAGCATTCAGATCTTGGTTTCTAAAACCATTCTCTGGGGCTCCTGGGTGGCTCAGTCATTAAGCGTCTGCCTTTGGCTCAGGTCATGATCCCGGGGACCTGGGATCGAGCCCCGCATCGGGCTCCCTGCTCAGCGGGAAGCCTACTTCTCCCTCTCCCACTCCCCCTGCTTGTGTTCCTGCTCTCACTATCTCTCTCTCTGTCAAATAAATAAATAAATAAAAATCTTTAAAAAAATAAAATAAAACCATTCTCCAATGAAAGGAACCAGGGCTTCTTGAAGAAATGGCTGACTTTAGGACTGACACAGAAAATATACAAGATAGGTCTGAATAAACTTGTAGCACCAAAAAGCAAGACCACCACCACTAATGATGGGCATATGTCAAAAAAAATCTAGAAGCCAACTGAAAAAGTTTCCATAGGGCAAAGCTGGAGCAATTTGAACAAGAAAATAACTAAAATAGTATTGGAATATAACCCAAAGTAAAAAAGAAACACCCATGAGTCCATACTAAATAAATAAATAAATAAATAAATAAATAAATCCAAATAATTTATATAGATCCTCCACTTTTAGGGAGGAGAAACATAACTCCACACTTCTTAAGAACTACAACTATATCCAACAACATAAATAAATCTCACAAACACAACAGTGAGTGAAAGAAGCAATGCAGAGAATAGCTACTATATAATTCCATTTGTATGATGTACAAAAACAAGTAACTATAACTTTAGTATTAGAATTCAGGATAATGGCTATCTCTGGGGAAAAAAAGGGAAAGAATAATGATTGGAAAGATGCCCAGGAGAGATTTCTGAGATGCTGGCAATATTATATTAAACTTGTTAATGATCTATGTTCTATCAATGATCTAATCAACTCAATGAATTAAACTTGACCACTACCTCATACTATGCCTGAAACCAATGTCAAGTCAGGGAGGAAAAAACCACCTGAAATTGATTTTGATGTGATGTAGTGGTCAGTTTCATTTTTTTTCCACATGGCAAGCCAAATGACCCAGCTCTATTAGTTGAAAAGACCATTATTTTCCCATTGCTATGCAGTGCCAACTTTTGCCATAAATCAGGTCTTCATATAGGTGTGGTTCTGTGGACTCCTTTTTCAATCCCATTTGTCTATTTGCCTATCCCTGTGCCAACACTATATATCTTAATTACTACAGTTTTGTAATAAAGTCTTGATATCCAGCAGAGTAAGTCCTACAACCTTATTCTTTTTCAAGATTGTCTTGGTATTCTTGACTCTTTATATTTGTCATACATATTTTGGAACCAGCTTGCCAATTCCACACACAATTGCTGGGAGCTCGTTTAGGAACAGGTATGCATATTCTCACATATGTCATATCCACATCTCCTCCCTTGCCAAATATGGAAGCACAGAGACGTAGTTTTCCTTCACTTGGGTGCCTGAATGGGATCACTGTCACAAAAAGCCCCCACTGCCATTGACACATTACCAACATGTAGCATAAGCAAGAAACAGACCTATATCATCAAAAAAAAAAATGCTAAAAGTTCTATGGCCTTGGGGTAGGAAGAGGAGTTATAAGAAAAAGATCCAATATTAACTCTGGATTTATTTTAAATATCTGATCTACAATAAGCTTATTGCATATAGACTCATACACACAAATATGGGATACATGAATTGTTATTTCTGTATGAAACATCTGAGTTACTTGCAACTCTCTGAAATTAACTCAAACCATTTACCAGATGGAAAATTCTGGAAATAAATTTAAAATATGCAAACAAAATACTATCTGACTTTTATATGAAACACAGAGTACCTAATTATAGCCTCATATTTTAATTTTGAGAAGAGGAAACAATACAGAATTTTTATTTCTAATATCAGCTTTGAATGATAATCAATTCTGATTTGCAAAAAGGTCTATGTTTTGCAAGCAAATCAGTATTTCCCATTTGGGATTTTTACTGGATAATAAAAAGCCTTACGGGCTAAGAATTCATCAGGATTAATAAAAGATGCAAATTCTTAAAATACAATGTGTCCCTCAACTTTTTAAGAACCTCTGCAACAGCCTTTTGTGTATATCAAATTAAGATTTACTATATAATAAAATTATGTAGCAGTAATGTACAACCTTTATCTAAAGTCATATGATTCTTCAACATTTATCCCTGCTACACTGCAGCACATAAATCATGCAGGAGAACTCTCAAGATACATATTATATAGGGAATAGGATTATTTTGATTTAATTCTTGATAAGAAGTGAAGCAGTAACTTGTTACTCCAGACTGGCAAATCAATATCAAATGCTTGTTCTAAGATCGGTTATCACTCTAGTCATGCAAGTAGCTCGAAAAACTGAAATATTAGCCTTGACAAAAGGATTGCTCTATTTGTTTTCCAAAGGCTTTCCTGCGTGACCCAATACTTAGTTTTATGCCAAAGAAAATCAATTTCTTTATTCAACTTGTCAATCAGAAAACACATATAGAAACAATGACTTTGTTGGAGCACATAAAAGAACAATGAATAATAATGTAAGATGAAATGGAAATATAAAGTGGCATTACATACAAAATATACATATGTAGCAATGCAACTAATATATATATATAGACTTACATGCAAAAAAAAGAATTAAATACAGAAGTCAAAACTAAAATGACATAAATCAGTTGCACAAACTCACTCCCATCTTTAGTTTTCAAATACAGCAATCTCTTTTCAACTCAGAATTCAAAAAAATGAAATCATTAGAATAATCAGTTTTTCTTCTTACAATGAAAGTCTACAGAAATCCAATTTTTCTTTCCTTTTCTTTTATCTGCAAACACTAAACTATCTACAGGGATGATAGTGTTGGCACATTTCTATCAGAATATCAAAAAAGAAAACATTTCTCTTTAAATGAAGAGCCTGAGTGACTCTGAATTACACTTTACATAACAAAGAACCAAGAAATTATGTAGCTTTTGATCTTGTACCAATAGAAAGAGTTTCAAAAAGGTATACATTAGATACCAAGCTAGAAAGCAACATAACACATTGATCTTATTACCACCGAAGATCCCTCATCTCATCAAGACCACTCAGGTTCACTATATATGAAGTATTCAATGTCACCCACATTAATTGCCTCATGTGAGTCTTCTTTTATTCTAATGACTAGGTATCGCCAAACACCAAGTCCTGGCTCTAAGAAGTGAAATCTGACCAAGGAAAGAGTCTGATTCTTCCTTGTTTCAATTAAGAACAAGAACCTTCCCAAGGCGCCTGAGTGGCTTAGTCAGTTGAGCATCTGCCTTCGGCTCAGGTCATGATCCTGGTGTCCTGGGATCGAGCCCCACATGGGGCTGTATGCTCAGTGGGGAACCTGCTTTTCCCTCTCCCTCTGCCTGCCTGCCTGCCTGTCTGCCTACTTGTGATCTCTCTCTCTCTCTGTCAAATAAATAAATAAAATCTTTAAAAAAAAAAAAAGGAACAAGAACCTTCCCTTCTATGTATCCTCAGTACCTAACAATGCTCAGCAAACCACCGGCCCTTGATGAGTATTTATTCAATGAAAGAACAGGAAAACATATATTCTTTGTGTGACCTTAGGCACCTAATGTCTTTTGGTATAAGTTTTCAAATCTCTAAAAACAAGGACCTAATAATAATGCATGCATGCCTTCTACACTGGGTCGTTGTGAGAACCAAGTGAATGAACAGGTACAAAAATTATCTGTTACCCATAAGTATGTTACAAAGGTAGGTTGTGAGTAAAGAAGCATTCTTGGAATGGGGGTGGTGTAGCAATGAGGAAACTTCAAGGAATACAGCTTTCAAGGTCCAGATTTCCCCTCTGTCCCTTGAACCACTTAATCTACATCTTGGCTCGCAAAGACGTTCCATCCACTGAAAGAGATGGTTCTAATCAAAATTGAACGTGTGTGCCAGGGCTCTGAAAAATAAAGTGCTGTAGAAAATTTATCAACTCTTTATCAAACTCTTTCCTGCGGATGGTCTCCCCGACCATGAATTCCCTGTTAAGATGGATGGTGCCACCATCCTTACAATGCCGTAGGTTTGAAGTGCCTGCCGTCCACATGCTACATTCAATTCCTTCTATTTAATAATTCTTGGGTCGCCCCATATAGTGTCGGCCATTATTACTTTACCAGCTTTTTAAAAACTTAACATATCATTACAGATCCATTTTTGGGTTTTAGGATAAGTACAGTATTTGGGAAAGAAAATATTTTATCCTACTCATAACATATTCAAAAATAAATTCTAACAGTTTGAAGAATAATTGCTTTAAAATGAAGCAACAATAGGGGCACCTGGGTAGCTCAGTCAGTTAGGCCTCCGGCTCTTGCTTTCAGCTCAGGTCGTGATCTCAGGGTCATGAGATCGAGCCCTGTGTCATGCTCCACATTCAGCACAGAGTCTGCTTGTCCCTCTCCCTCTGCTCCTCCCCCAGCTCTCTTTCTCTCTCTCAAATAAATAAAATCTTAAAAAAAATAAAATGAAGCAACAATAAAACAAAAAGAAAATATAGATAAATATTTCTGTGATCTAAGAAGGGGCTGGCATTCCTAGTCATTAAAGCAATGAAAGAGAATGGAAAAAAAATTTGACAGATTTGATCATGTAGAAATTATATGCTTCTATACATCATAAAATTCCCACAAATTTATCTTCAAAAGATTAAAGATAAACTGAGAAAAGATGTAAAACATATAAGAAAAGGGGTAATAGTTTTATTCTATATATAAAGATTTCTTATAAATATAGAAAATGGTTTTAAAGATCAGATAAAAGTGAGTGAGGGCATGAACACGAAGTGACAAAAAATATAAAAATAAGAGAGGGGGGTTGCCCGAGTAAGTGTCTGCCTTTGGCTCAGGGTCCTGGGATCGAACCCCATGTTGGGCTCTCTGTTCATTGGAGAACCTGCTTCTCCCTCTCCCTCTGCCTACTGCACCGCCTGCTTGTGCTCTCTGTCAAATAAACAAATAAAATCTTTTTTAAAAATTAAAAAAAATAAAAGAGAGACAGGAAGAAACAAAAATAACCAAACGTAAAAAAACAGCAAATCACCAGTACTTTTTAAAAAGAAAAAAATAAATAATAAAGAAATACCATTTTTCCCTACCAAATAGGCACAGAACTAAAAAGTATAATCCTCAATACAGACAACTGTACAAGGCAGCAGGAGGTCTCATATGCTCCTGCTGGTAGCAAAACAGGTCAAATCTTTCTAAAGGGAAATTTGGCAATATATCAAGAACTATATAAAAGCTGACATCCTCCAATCAGGAATTACTGGCAATATGTGCAATGACTTCTATACAAGAATGTTCACCATTGCACATGTTCATGTAACAGATAAAATATTAAGAGAAAAAACCCTAAATGTCCAATAGGAGGATAGCTAAACACGTTATGGTACATTCATGTAATTGAGTATTAGGAATCTGTTTTCAAGGAAAATGTAATGATATGTAATGATAAATGCCCACAATATTAGTGAAAATGGAAGATTCAAAACTATATTGGCGATGATCCAAATATGGGGGGAAGGTGCAAATATGAATTACACAGATTTTATAAATAAAGTCAAGAACAGCACTCTCAACTTCAGCTTGGAGTGTTTTGGGGTTTTTGTTTTGTTTTGTTATTGTTTGATCTGGGTCTCTGTAGACTCTGAAATGGCTTGGGTAGAAGAAATACTTTCAAAATCAGTATTTCAAACTATAAAACTCTAGGCCTTATTTCTTCTCACCGCCCCCCCAAAAAAATCCTCATAAAGTCATTAAGGGAAGACAAAAAGAGAGAGAGAGGAAGAGAAAGGCAAATACAATACAGGAATAATTCTGCTGTGAGGTCCAAGACAGAAGAAGAGAAGGACCATGAGCCCCCCAAGTGGTCCTCCAGAGGACACAGGACCCAGTGGAGGCACCCATGGACACCCCAGTTGAGCGATTGTACCTATGCCCTGCCTACTTTCCCACCACACTAAGGCTGTCATGTGGTTTTACTCCCAAAGATTTCAGCCAAAGAGACCGTGTGGCCCCTTATTTCATTCCTCCCAGGATTCCAGCCTTCCAGCATCCATCAAATTGACTTAAATTTTCTTCAAATTGAAAAACAATCTGGAGATATCAATACCCCCCAAAACAACATACAAGTATGTACATATCAAAAAGAGAAGAGTTGCAAAAAGCCTCTTACAGAAAGACACAGAAAAGAGTAAACAATGTCAACCGTTTTGTGAATTAACAATACAAAGAGAGCTTTGATGTTATTTCTCATGCATTTTATAAGCACTGGAGAGAGCAAGTGAAAGACATCACACGGCTTGTGGTTGGGGGATAAAAGAGGCTGGTTACCAGTCCAAAATCTTCCCATGATTTGACTGGTGTCACGTCTATGCATACAAAAGACTGAAATGTAACAAAGCATTCAAATGGCTTAATTTTTACAAATGGGTCATGGGATTATGCAACATGTCTGTTTTCTGCTTTATAGTTTTTCTACTTTTGAATTTTTCTGCAATTAATCTATCTTACTTTTATGAGAGAAAACTATTATAACAGTGTTTACATTTTAAATTAGTTAAATGAAATACCACCTTCATTATGTCATTTTCCTGCTCAAAAATCCACAATGGCTTCCTCGTAACCAGGAGCTATCCTATCAAATTCACACACCTTCAAATATTTTCTTTCAGACCTGAGCATGTCCAGAAGCCTTAGCATGACAAAAAGCCTTTCCCCACTGGGGCTGACCTACCTGCCTCCCTCCTTAGCTCTACAGAAGTTACCTTCCTGCATGTGTCCATATAGCAGGCACATGGGACTGCTCCCCAAGGCATCGTGTTTCTTTTCACGCACACACCTTTGCTAACCTTCTTACTTAACTTGAAATTCCTCTTCCGTCTCTTTCCCCACCTCCCATTCACTGTCAGCTCTGCTGGAAGGTCCCTCTGCTCTAGGAAGCAGTCCCTGACATAACCCACTGCTGCCTCCTCCTTGCTCCAGGTGCCTTGGGCTCACATCTAGCAGATTAGTTTCCATTTTCTCCCTCCCCCAGGAGACTCTGAATTCTGGGGCACGTATTCATCGCTGTTCTCCCCAAAACCTAGCTCAATACCTAGCTCAAAGGGGCACGGAATAAATGTTTGTTAAATTAAGTGCTCATCTCAACTGTTCTAATTCACAGAAATCTCAAATACGGAGATTTCTAATACTTCAGCTTAGCAAACATCTGCTTCAATGCTACTGCCCATTTCAAACCCCACAACTGTATCTGCCATGCTTTCTAAGTGGGATTCCATCTACCTGCATGACCCATAACCTTCCACCTTCCTCTCAACCTTTGTCATTTCCTTCATAGAACGCTTCTCCTCCCTGACCATAGTCTCCTGACCTCCCCGCCACATGTTTCTCTGTCCTTATGTTCTCTGCTGGACCTCTCTAAATCTGTAGTCATTTGGGCCCTGTGTGCCCAATGTTATTAAGCACTCTGGTAATTGTTCCTTACAACCTCCCCCATCAGACTGTAATCTCCTGAAAGAAAATGTGACAAATTACTTGGAGTGCCATTTCCCCTGAGTCCCTGATACAGTACTCCGCACAAAGAGCTCCACCCAATGATCACAGCATTCCTTTCCTCCGAGAAAGAGTTCAGTCTAGCTGAGATGCAACGATTTTACTAATTCAGCCAATATACATGAGTGAGTTGCACAAGCTCCAAATGCTCCTGGAGACCTCGCTCTCACCAGTAAAGGAAAATAATATATAAGAGACCCCTTTTGTAGTCACTAGCAGTAGGAGAAAATGTTCTAATTTTACCTCCTTATCAGTTACACCAGAGGACCAATATGAACCCCTGAGGAGAGCAGGATGTTGAGGCAGTGTTTAAAATTGCTGTCAGCATCACCAGATCTAACACACCTACCTGGCAAGAGCACTGCAGATCCGGGGTGCTCAAGCACCGGTTTCATTCACCTGATACTTACAGGCCTGCCTTTGCTTCAAAGGATTTTCTCATGGACAATCACAAGCGAAAGCAGTGTTAGGAAACACAGTTTCAGGGCTTGGGAAGTGTCGTCTTGCCGGGCCAGCTGGGAAGTCAGACTGAGAGATGATAGGACAAATCCCCCTGAGAGGAGAGAGCCCCACCTGGATAAACCCTCGAAGTCGAGAACAAGAAGGGTGAAAACCTCAATCAGTTGGAGAATGTGCTTTGTGACAGGGTCAGGACCTGTGTTCCAACTGTAGTCTGTCTTATATTGTGTCCAGTTTTTTAACTGTGCCTCCCCCACCCCCCACGTTATTAGGATTTGTAAAGTAAACAGAAAAGTGCAGCTCTTCAGGCCAAGGGCCGCATCATCCCAGGGGGTCAGGGTGGCACTCAGGATCACATCAGGTCGGTCAGATTCTCATTCGGGTTCCAGCCTCCCTCTTCATCACCTTGAAAGCTAAGCCAATCTGGGTCTCTGGATCTTCCAAAATAAAGCCACACAGAGCTAAAACTATGTGCAAATGCACCATTTCTTGGGGACAAAAGTCGTGTTCCTATTCATTGAAGGCTCTGCCAGGAAGATGTCAGCAAAGGCGTTCAGGAAGCGCCTCCTGAGCATATGGTATTTTCCAGTTCCACAAAAGCAGCACATAGGTGCAACCAGAAACTAGGAACCAGGCCTTATCTCAAAGGTATGGCTTTGACTACACTTGAACTTCAGGGAGCAGAGTATTTTTGAAATACACCTTGGAAAATACCTTGAGTGTAAGTAAAAATTATATATTCAGGGTACTGTCAGTGCTTATCCAAAAGAGAGTATAAAGCTAAGCAAAATATTCTGTTAACAGTAAAAGAAGTATCATGATTTTAATTCTGGAGTGCTAAGTCAACTAATCTTCAATGTTTTGTGTTCAGATGACAGGCAGGCAGCTGAACCTAGAGTTTATGCTTGTCCAATTAATCAAATAACCTCCATGCCACTTATCCTTGGAATTGGCATTAGAAAAGCACCCATGTGCCCCCAAATCATATAAATTCCATGGTTTCCTATTCATTAAATCCAGGTTGGCTTATGCTGATATGTCATATTTTGACATGTAGCCACAAGGGATATACAATCAAAATTAAGAGGAGACCCTAGCTAAAATTGGCATGCCCTATTCGAATGAACAATTTATGCCTCCACATGGATAAAAATGTATATATCTTCTCCAAATGATGAATATTAAACCGTAGAAACACAGAGAGATATAATTCACTTACTCATTTCTTTTCGTTTTCAACCACACAGACTGAGGGAGTGTTCACATCATAGCAAGTACACGTGCTATTATTACATGTAATTATATACCCACTATCAATACTACTATCATCATGGTACTTACCGAATAAACCTGCAGCATTAATAAAATCCTATTTTTCTCCTGCTTTTAACCCCCTCCGTGGCATCCGTCTGCATTTGGAATAAATGTCCAACTCCTCCCTATTGCCCCCAAAGCTCCAGCCAGTGACCACTCTCTGAGCCCACCCCACGCCACCCCCACCCCAACCCACAACCTCAACAGCCCCCTGGCCCTGTCCCACCATCACTCACCCCACCCACGGCACGCTGGCCTTCTTTCTTTGTTCTTTGTCCCATGAATGAGCTAGGAGAAAAGCCCCCGTCCCTGCAGTTTCCTTTGCTTTTCCCCAAGACCTCTGTGTGGTAAACTTCTCAAATCTCAAGTCAAATGTCACCTCATCAGTGGGGCTTCCCTGGCCATTCTAATTACTGTTATCCTCCACCTGCAAGCACCCTCTACCACGTCCCTTATCACCCATTTTATTTTCTCTATAGCACAAATATATTTTAATCTGAAAGCTGTTGTTTGGCCCACTGAAATGTGAGTTCCAGGAGGAAAGTTGTTTCTTTTTAGTGCAGTGTCTGGAATCTGTGCCTGGCACACAATAGGTCCACAATACATGTTTGTTTCGTAAACGAACACTGGGCTAGGAGCCGGATAAAGCAAATTACAGATGAGGCAATCCACATGCCTGAAACTATCTAATAACTGAATGATAAATGGAAACATAGAACAATATTTAGCAGTTGTACACTAAATTATGATTAAGTAATCAAAGTTAGCTGAAGGTATCCAACATGAATATATTATTTAACAAAATAAACAACATGAATAGATTATTTAATAAAATAAAGAAGGGTCACGGGGCTCAGTCAGTTAAGCATCTGCCTTCAGCTCAGGTCATGATCCCAGGGTCCAGGGATGGAGCCCTGCGTTGGGCTCCCTGCTCAGTGGGGGGTCTGCTCGTCCCTCTCCCTTTGCCCCTCCCCCTGCTCATGCTCTCTCTTGCTCTCTCTCAAATAAATAAATAAAATCTTTAAAAAAATAAAGAAAGAAGGAAGGGTCACATGGAAATGTGAGTGGCCTGGACTGGGAAGGCTTTCTGAAGTTTGATAATGAAGAACTTGATGAAATTTCTAACATGATCTTATGGATTATTTGTATCTTTCCCAAATTCATATGTTGAAGACCTAACTTCCAATGTGATGGTATTTGTAGGTGGGGCCTTTGGGAAGTAATTAGGTTTAGAAGAGGTCATGAGGGTAAAGCCCCTGTGATGGGATTAGTGTTCTTAGAAGAAGAGAAAGAGACCAGACACATCTCCCTCTACAGTCTCCTCTCTCCCCACTTCTCCAGCCCGAAGGCAGCCCTCTTTCTGTAAGCCAAGAAGAGGGACCTCAACAGACATCAAATCTGCTGATACCTTGATCTTGGACTTCAGCCTCTAGAACTGTGAGAAATAAATGTCTGTTGTTGAAGTCCCCCAGTCTATGGTATATTTGTTACAGCAGTCCAAGCTAACTAATACACAATGTGTCTGATATGGCACCTACTGCCTGGAATATCATAGCTGTTCAATAAATATCACTGAATTTTGAAATATTCAAACTAAGAAAAACCTAAAATGTTAATTTAGTTTTCTCAGTGAATATTTTTAAAGACCACTTCTCTATAATTCCTACCAATGTTCCTCTCCAGCATAAATACCAGATTTGTAGATATTAAAATTAGGCAATAGAAAAACTATCCATGAATGTAGGTAAGATACAACTTGGAAGAATTTTTTTTTTAAGTAGGGAAGATTTTTTTTTTCCAGCACTACAAATTTCAAAGAGTCTTTGCAAGTGCAAACAGACTTCAGCTTTTTCACATTTCTCATGCCCAGAAATTGGGACATTAAAATGCCAGGAATCCTTTCAATATCTAAAATATGTGATAAATGCAGAAGAAACTCTCAAATGACCAAGATAACTTCTGTGGAGCTGCCAGAAAGCCAGATGCTTCTTTCAAAAGAATATAAATTTGGCTTTGAATGAATCTGTGGCCTTTGCCCCAAACAGGAAGGGCAGGTAGGATGACATGGTGTGCAACGTACATCGCGGTCCCCTCAGAAAGCATCTTCAGACAGCAACACTGTGTTACTACCAGACTGGGCGTCACGTGCCAAACACATGGCTCTGCTGTATCTGAGGACAGGAATTGGAGGGATTTGGTCTGGGGCCATGCAAAATGAATTCTGCACCATCACATGGGAAGCATGTTATATTGAAAAAGATGCAAAATAGCTTCACCACACTGGAGATTTTTATTTTCAGAGAAACTGAACATAGTTGAAGAAAAAAAAATAGCTGCATTCGAAAAAAGTTTCATGATGCAGGATACTAGAAAATACAACTTTTCTTTTTAACCAATACATACCACAAAGAGCAATTGTTTTTACTATTGCCATCTACCAAACTATCAACTGTGTGATCTTTTGCCTTAATTCTGAGCATTTAAAAGGCCCTATTCATGTGCATTCGTTTTTCACACACACTTGTGAAACTAGCATGATGATGTGGCTTGAAATAATGCATCCAAAGGGTTTTTGTAGTTGTTGCTGAGGTTTTTTTGTGTTTTTTAAGGAAGCCTAGACTCCATTCCTACATTTGCAGCTCCTAGTGGAGTTCATATGAGTTTAAATTTGCTGCCAAAATTATTTTTTTCAGTATCTTTAACACTGGTCGGTCTCATGAGAGCTTGCGTGCCCTGGGCTTTCATAATTAGGCAGCTCGCACCTGAGCATCTCTGTCTCTGGTAATTGGAGCTCATGGCGGCACTTGCCTTCCTGTCCAGCCACCAGGCCAGGACTGAACCTATTTAGGAGCTGTGACTGTGGGGGCAGCACTGCTCTCGTGCCCTTTCTCCCCACCCCCCTCTGCCTCAAGATGGCCAGGTTCTCAATGACATGGTCAGTGCCTGGAGAGAAGGAATGCATCCTCCACTTCTGCTCTCTCTGGGCACCTAGCAGAATCCTCTCTCATGGAAGACAGCTGGAAAACATTCACTTCCCAGCAGTAATAATATCTATATGTTCACAGGCAGTTACATGTTTTGAACGAAATAGCTCTTTCTCTAAATATTGGGGAGGCTACAAAGAGAAAATCTCTAGATGGGAATATTGAATTTAATCAGAATTACCCCTGTCGCTCTCTTCCTTTAAATCTGTCTGTAGGAGTTAGAGAGTGCAATGAACCTCGACGTCCTTTTTCAAGATTTTTTTCATTCTCAACACCCAATGTAAGTTTGCTTTCCTGGCCCAATGCAGTAGCCAACAGCTAAAGAGAATTCCCTAAGCAATAAAGAGAAACGCATACTATCTCATTTTTTCTCTGTGGGTTGGCCTACTGTTTGCCAGTCCACTGGCTGACAGACGTTTGACATGGTATTCGGTTTTGGTTGATCTCTGAGATTTAGTTTGGGGGAGATGGATATGTTTATATTCCTTCAAAAGTAACCTATAGATGTGCCAAAGAGGAAAAAAGAGAACAGTACTGTTCGTGCAAGGGCCTGTCGACCCTTTCTATCCCATGGCTGTCTCGCTGTCCCGCAGGTCAGACCACATCAAGCAGCGAAGCTGACCTGAAGAGATGGACAGGAACAAGGTAGGTGGAGAGTAACGAGTACAGGATGGTAATCTGCCTTGGGAGAATGAGCCTCAGCCCAGGGGCTCCTGAGCACCTCTCCGGCCTAACCAGCCATCCTCATCAAATTCAGGGCCATACATTGGTCTGAAAGGAGAGGAAAGGGAAGGAAAGGAACTCACCATGGCCATGGGGGTGGGGGGCGAAGGGGGCAAGAATGGGAGGAGGTGGGAAATTGGCTATTTTCTTTCATCAGGTGAGCCAGTGGTAGCCAGAGAAGACTGTGAAATCACCTCAGAAAAGCAAGCAATTGATGAGTTATGGAGCAGCTACTCTCCAGCAGCAGCAATCATATTTTTACCAGCATTCTTGTTCTGCCTCTAAGAAGCATAGAAAATGGCCAAGCAACTGCAGACAAATCTACTTCTTAATAAGAAGAATAGCCACTATTATTGAGGGCTCACTGTATGTCAGCTATTCTGCTAAGAGCTGCCTTAAATTTTCCCTTTAAGGGTACCAATAAATATTTATTATTCTGACCTATATATGTATATAGGTCTAATATATATATATTAGATAGATAGATATAATTTCTAACCTACTTTACAATCCTGTTATGTTGGTTATTAGTCAGGTTTCTCCACAGAAATAGAACCAACAAGGGGCGTGTGTGTGTGTGTGTGTTGTAAAAGATTTATTATAAGGACTTGGCTCATGCAACTATGAAGGCTGACAAGTCCCAAGATCTGCAGGGTAGGTGGCAAGCTGCAGACCTAGAGAAGTCAATGCTGTAGTTCCAGTCTGAGTCTGAAGACCTAAGGACCAGGAGAGCCTATGGTGTAAAGCAATCACTTTTACTTTTTCATCTCTTCTACAAGACAGTAAGTTCCAGAACTTGTGGATACTGAGTCTTAGAATTCTCCAAGTACTACTGAGTACCTGTTATGGGCCAGGCTTAACAAGGACACAACACAGACTCTGTCCTTACAAACCTTTCCATCCTCTACCTATAGGTCAAACCCCAAAGCAACCTAAATAAAATAAACTGAAAATTAAAAAAAAAAAAACCTCAAAAAATAATCCAGAGTACATGTCCTTGACATTTTTTAAATTCAGTTATAGTAATAAAAATCTTGAGTATTTTTTTTATTTTACAGCTTTTTTTTATTGTGTTATTCACCATACATTACATCATCAGTTTTTGATGTAGTGTTCCATGATTCATTGTTTGCGTATAACACCCAGTGCTCCAAAAAAATAAATAAATAAAAATAAAATAAAATAAAATCTTGAGTTTTTAAAAAGTCAACTATAAAAAACAAAGAAAAAACAAAACAAAACAAGTCAACTATAAGATCTAAGCCAATGTAATGCAATAATGCTTAATTCTTCATTCAGTCATTAGTGTACTGATGAAATTCTCTGTAAGGAGTAAAACATCATGTCCTTTGTGACAAATTACACTACAAAGCTGTTTCCTCTGTTCTCTGGTTTCTAGCTTATATTAACGAGTGCCATAAAAGAAAGCCTTTAAGATAATATTTATTTGCAGAAACAAACGTCGATTCAAAGCACTTAGAAGCACATATGTGCATTGAGGGGAAACACTCGAGGGAATCCTAATATTTTATCATGTCGTGTATATGATTACCATGGTACCTGCATATCTCCATGCTCAAGCCGCTCCCAATATTTCATGTCTATCTCTATCCTCGACCAAAGCTGTTCTGGTGGCACACCTGCATATTACCCACAGTAATGACACCAGTAAATATCATATTTTACCCTTTGTCAGAACTGTCTCAGATTACATAAACATGATATATTTTAAGAAGGAATGCATCTCTGTTGTTTACAATTTAACAAAGATAAAGCTATGACAAGTATTATAAGCTATAAATAAAGACATCTACCATTGTACTGTACTTATTCATCTCTGGGTTGAACAAATGTTAATTATACAGAATTTGAAAATGAGACTTGTTAATGTCATTTTTAATTTAGCATGTTACAGTGTAAATGTTTTCCATTGTGTTAATTTACACCTGTTATCACAAGCTTCATTATTAGGTTTATAGTGGAGCAGCTCTCTGTGACACTGAAATTTGCTTAAAATGACAGAAACAATTACTAATTAGAAGGGCATGTTTACTTTAATTATATTTATTTCCTAGTCTAGTTTTATATGTAATGTACTATGGAAGTGTATGATTTAATTAGCAAAATCCATTTATCACAAGCAATTTCTCAAATGAGAGCTGCTTAAAAACTACAACAGATTCGTTAAGAGTTTCGTAAATTCCTTAGATGGTATTTCTACAGTGACACGGTTGATCTTTCACGAGAATTCAATCCTAAAATTTTTGATGCAAATTTTAAGATATGGTGTACAAAATTTAGAAATTTATAAGCTCACAGTTTTATGATCTGCACTCAAAATTAACATAGGCTTTTACTTATTGATATTCACACTCACAAATTTCATTTAAAACTTTATCTTAAATATGGAAAAAGGAAATTCTTTTGTTTTTAATAAAAGGACATGCATTTTTTTTCTCCCTAGATTCGTTTCTCTGGTACCCAAAGAACAACTGACTTTTTCTTTCCCAAAATTGGGGTATGATAAGCACCAATTCAATAACTGATTTGGGCAAAGACCATCAGTAGATGTTAAAACTCCTGGGAAAGATTGTTGGAGAATGGGATATTCACCTGGTCTCAAAATCACCCCAGAAGCTATTTAATCATAGGAGGAAGAAAGTGCCTTTACAGGGGAGAAATCTCGTGGACAGCACTTTAACCACACGACCAAAGCCAACACCACCACTAAGGGGACAGACTGACTTTCTGTGCTTCCTGAGGCACTACCATGGGAAGATAACTCTCCTGAGGTAACATTTTTGAATCTTTTAAGAGGAAATAACTGAACAGATACAGATCGTGGCACATTCTATAAGAACTGGCCTAGACTTTTCAATATCACAATAGACTTTGAAAAAACTGAGGGACTATTTTAAAAGAGACTAAGGCAGGGTACCTGGGTGTCTCGGTCTGTTAAGCAGCCAACTCTTGATTTTGGCTCAGGTCAGGATCTCAGGGTCATGAGATAGAACCCTAAGTAGGGCTCCACGCTGGGTGTGCTCTCTCCATCTCCCTCTGCCCCTCCCCACTCCCCACTCCATGTGTGCATGTGCTCTCTCTCATAAATAAATAAATAAATAAATAAATAAATAAATAAATAAATAAATAAAACTAAGACGATGTGACAACTAAACACAATATGTAATCCTTGATTGAATCCTGGATTGTTTTGTTTTGTTTTTTTAATAGCTATAAGGAAAATAACTGACACAACTGGGAAATTTAAATATGAACTTCTGCTAGATGATATTATTATGTCAAAATTAAATTTTCCTGGTGTTTTAATGGTAATAGATTCTGTAACAGAAAAACTAATTCTTAGGAGATACACCTGAAGTTAGTAGGGATGAACTGTCATGGTCTGCAACATTCTTTGGAATATTCCAAGAATAAAGTGGGAGCTATACAGCGAGTTCAGCAAAATGGCTGGTACACAGGGTTGGGGGTAGGGTAGGGGTAAAGAGTTCATCATGTTCATTACACCCTTGTTTCAACTTTTCTATAAGCTTGAAATCAAAAGTTAGGAAAATTTGAGTACTCCCACAGGCAGAATGGGAGGCCAAACTAGGAATACTCTCCATAGAACTTCTTAGATACAGACTCGCAAGAAGCATTATTGCACTGCTCTGAAATTAAGCTTTTTAGCATGAATATTAAACCCATTAAAATTGCAGAGTTACACTCAGAAATGGCTTCACAGCTGTGTCTCAGTATATTGACTCAAACGTTCCCGTGAAGCACAATCTAGTCACCTTACGTTTTTAGACCCCAGAAAGAATCCATGCTACAGAGCAACCGAGACACTTCTCACTAAAGACGTGCATTCCACCAGCCCGGGTGAGAAGACTAGTACTTAGTTCCGTTAGAAAAGAGATATCTTTAAAGTCTGTTTTCTTAATTTTAAGACAGTTACTGTAAGTTCCCCAACACAGTTTCTGCATTTGTAGAAACACACTTTCTTAATAAAGGAAAGCACACAGCGGCATATGCAGGATTTGGCTGGCCAAGACAAATCCCCCAGAACTCTAAAGGTCAGAGCATTCGCTGCTCGTCCCCAACCAGTCTCAGCTGGTATTTCCATGGTACCTATCAATGCACATGCGCTGGACCACACCCACTAATTCCCTCACAGCAGGTGACACTGAGGATCTCTGCTGGGGGCAGGCCTGCTGCACTTGGATTCACGTGGATTAACAGCCAGTAAGGAGACAGTCCCACTGACTCTCTCTCTCTCTCTCTCTCTCTCTCTCTCTCTCTCTCTCTCTCTCTCAATCTCTCTCTCTCTATATATATATGAAATGCCAGTAGTGACCAGATTAGGCAGTAGCGTCTTCCAACTCCCCTTTACCAAGCTGTAAAAAGTTAAAAGGAAAAAGGAAAAACGAATATGGCTTACATTTCTAATCTACCATTTACAGAGAGAGTTGAAAATAAAACCCAGGGAGCTTTACAGCCATAGATCATTGTGTGTGTCTACACCTTCGAGTTTACAGATGTACAACATACACTGTGTGTTTCAAGAAGGGGAACCTGGATAAGGAGAGGTTGCTGAAGAGGGTAAGTTTCAGCAAAATGTAACCCTCGCCTTAGAAACCAGGAAACTGGCGTAATTAGATTACAGTCTTTCCAACACTGTGGGAGAGATTTGATCAATTAGAGCCAAGATCAGTTACATTATTTGGTTTACCTAAGTAATGGACCCTTAATGCAATCAATACTTCTCTAGGCTGTGAGTCCTCAAGACCTAAGATGCATTCAGCAAAAAACACAAATGGATTTTCAAAGGGCCTTAGGATGTTCAATCACAGACTGAGGAAGAGGATTGGAGAGGGTGGGGAGAAGGAAGGAAACCCAGTTTTAAGCTTTGCTATATGGAGTCTTCTTTCCCTTCCCTCCTTTGTGTGCTATGTTCACATTTGTTTTTCTTGTAGTGCATACGATTTAAATTTGTTTTACCATAAAGTCTTAATCCAGGGATGAGCAGGCATGCCATCCAATTTCTATGTAAAATTTCAGTAATTAATCTAATTTGATAGGGGAAAGAATAAGATTTCTATTTATGGTTTAAGAAATCGACAAAACTTAAAATTGTGAATTTTTTTTAAAGATTTTTTATTTATTTGAGAGAGAGCATGAGTGGGGGTGGGGGAAAAGCAGACTCCCCGCTAAGCAGGCAGCCCCATGTGGGGCTCAATTCCAGGGCCCCGAGATCGTGACCTGAGCCGAAACTTAACCGACTGGGCCACCCAGGTGCCCCTAAATTGTGAAGTTTTAAAGTAAAATGTCAGAAGCAACTCCAGATCTTCTATCTTCCCCCCACACACACACCGTCTCCCCTCCAGGAATGAATTTGGGGAAGGGCAATGGGGGTGCCATGCTCAATTTGTTTGGGGACTACCTAGAGCTGCCTTCTAGGACTATTTTGCTGAGAATGGATCCAGAAGAGTCCCATGTTAACACCAAACTTTCCAACTGCCTACTCAAGTGCAAGAGCTGGATTTAGAGACCATCCTTCAGCATAGTGGGTTGACTTACCAATTCATATGGTTTAGAGTCTAAAGATAATGCGTTTGTACATCTAGACAGAACACTCCTCAAAACATTCTAAGTCCATCCACTATCATCCTAAATTAGGTTTCCTGGAGGGCAGGACCGGGGCAGCAGCACCCACTAGCATTTTCTCCAGCAGCCCTCTTGAGTATCTGCTTGGGTATGGGCACCTGCAACATGCAAGCCTCTTACCAGTGATTTGTTTAACACACTTGTAATAATTAGAAAGTGAAGCAACGAATTCCTGACTTCCCCAAGAGTAGGGCTTCTATTAAAAAGTGTGGGGAAATGTAACAAGAGGGGAAGTGGAAGGGGGGAAATGTATACTAAGAAGCTTTTTTGCATAGCTTTTAAGTCTAAGCAATGATGAAGAGAAGCCGAGGTAATCTAAAACAACAGGTAATCAAAAAGTCATTTATATTTGCCTTTTATCGTCAATTATCTTCCTCTTGGCAGCAGTTGAAAAATTATGTTTTACTCAAAAGTCAGCCTGTTGACTTTATTTATACAACACCTGAACTGTGTTGGGTGTCAGCATGTTAGCCACCACGGAATTTCAAATTTTGCTGTTTGACAGTAACTGGGAGCTGACTCGGAGAGCAATCTTCTGAATAACTGCATTATTATCATTCCCTAAAATCAGATGGGCTCAGTGCCAGCAGCTTGGAAACCTGCAGGGCATTATGTTAGAAGCCTGAATCTAGGCTGTCAGTTCAAAGAATCTTCTTCCAAAATAAAGAAAATGCATCTGGAGCTCAGTCTTCTTGTCTGTGGGATGGGGATAATAATGTGTAACTTGAAGAGTTGTTTTTGAACTAGGAAAAATAATGTATGTGAAGTACCTAGAAGAGTATTTGATGCCAGGTAGGTGCTTAGTCTCTTTTGATGGCTGTCAGGAACAATATCCTAGAGGAAGAGCTCCCCCTGGAGTGTCCTGCATCTTTCTGGCCAATTATCTGCTGATCCTCTACAAGGAGGTCAGATGGTGAGCCGCCCGCATCCCCAGCTGATGGACTGCCACTCGTCTAATTACGTATGCCAGCACGAAATCGTACCTGGAGATCCCTCTTCCTCCTCCTCTTCAGAGCATTAAAGGATTAACTAGCCTTTGGGGCTCCCTGAGAGGCCTGAAGGGGGGTTATGTATAAAATCCAAGTAAATAAGCCCATGGCTATCACCTGGGTGGACACTGACCACCTCTGTATCTAGCTGATGGGTGTGCTCCTCAAAATTGCACACTAGTGTCAGTGGCTGCAGTGCTTTGTCCTGGTTAAGGTTTCTTGCCCCTAAGCATTCCTTCTACATTTCTCTTAACAGAGTCAGTTTAATCCTGAGGATTAGAGAGGGCCCTGGAGGTCACTGGCACACCATCTATATCTACTGAACAGTCTGGCCAGAAAAGCAAAGGACCGTGGATTGAGAAGACCCAAATCCTAGAGCTGCTTTGGCCACTGGAGTACCCTGGGCAAGTCACATCCTCGGAGACTGTTTTCTTTTCCATGAAATGAAGACATCACATTAGATGGTCACCGTGATAGTAGCTAATTTGATGTGTCGACCTGACTAGGCTACAGGTGCCCAGACATTTGGTCAAACATTATTTGGAGTGTGTCCATGAAGGTGTTTCTAGACTGGATTAACATTTGAATCAGGAGTCTGAGTAAAGCCGTTTGCTCTCCCCAGTGTGGGTGAGCCTCATCCAATCCAATGAAGGCCTGAATAGAAAAGATTTCCTCTGAGGAAGAGGGAAGTCTTTCTGCCCAACTACCTTCAAAGTGGGACAAGGGCTTCTTCCAGCCTTCAGATTTGAACAGAAACATCACCTCTTCCTGGGTTTTGAGCCTGCAGGCCTTCTGACTGGAACTGACACCATTAGCTCTCCTGGTTCACAGGCCTTAAGGACTTAGACTAGAACTTACATCATTAGTTCTTCTGGGTCTCCAGTTGGCTAACTGACCCTGCAGATCTTGGGATTTGCTGGCTTCCATAATCACATGAGCAATAAATCTCTCTATAAATATATGAATACACAGACATGCACACATATATCCTATTGAGTCTGTTTCTCTGGAGAACCCTAATATAATCACCAAGAATATTTTCCAATTCTAACCCATGCCAAATGGTCATACAATCTTCCCTTGAACACCTCCCATGGCAGCTCATCCTACCCCTGGGTGAGAATCCAAAGCTGAATCAGCCATATTCTCAGCCATAAGGAGCTTAGATCTAACAGATGTGATCTGACCTGAACAGGGTATAGTATCTTTGCTTTTCATTATAATTACGTTAACACAGGCTGAGACTGCCTTGGTTGTTATTGTTGATTTTGTTTCATTTTGGTTTTCCTGGTTATATCATAATGTTGGCTGTTAACCCTTAGCTTATTTTCACATGAATTACAATGAGGTTAAATCATCGCCCGATACTGGGATGCCTGGGTGGCTCAGTCGGTTATGCGACTGCCTTTGGCTCAGGTCATAATCCCAGGGTCCTGGAATCGAGTCCCGCATTGGGCTCCCTGCTTGGCGGGGAGCCTGTTTCTCCCTCTGCCTGCTCTGCCAGCTGCTCCCCCTGCTTGTGCTCTCTCTCTCTGACAAATAAATAAACAAAATCTTTAAAAAAAAAATCATCACCCAATACTTACACAGGGACATTTAGTACATAAATGCAGGGTTTTGCACTTACTACTATAACCAACAACATTTTCTTACCCTAGGCGCAGAAAGTTTGTAATTCTTATCCTGCCATCTAGAGAACTATCTCTTCCTCTCCCTTCTGTGTCATTCAGAGATTATATGTCATCAGCTCTAATAGAAAACATGAGATGGCTCCTGGCCCCCTGCAGCACTCCCCATTAGTACCCTACCTCTGGGTCAAAGGTCTCCAGCCCTGACTGACTACACATTACAATCACCTGGGAATCTAAATAAATAAATAAATAAATAAATAAATAAATAAATAAATAAATAAATAAAAGACAGTCCCAGTCTCAGAGCTTCTTATTCAGCTGGGGGTGGTGGGGAGCAAAAGCTAGGGCATTAATAAGAACCTAGGTGATTCTAATATGCAGTTGGTCTGAAAACCAGTGATCTGTCCAGACCAGGGGTCAGCAAACTTATTCCATAAAGAGACAGACAGCAAATATTTTAGGCTATGCAGGCCATATAGTCTCTGTTACAACTGCTCAATTGTTCCCCTTAGCGGAAAAGCAGCCATAGAAATGAATGGCTTGATAGTGTTCCAATAAAACTTTATTTACAAAAGGAAGCAGTGGGCCTTACCGGTCCATGGGCCATATTTGTCAATTCATCCATTCACCACAAGTTTTTAAAATGGTTGTTGCTCTCTCTTGCAGCAAAAAAGAAATTCATCAAACTGTATTATCACCCACCTCACATTTCTCCATCTTGCCACGTCACAAGAGACTCTCAAATGTCTTGTTTAAAATCAATATTCAGTATCTGGCATCCTCTTCCTGTGTCACACTAATGATCCCATCCAAACAGGAACAAACTTGTTCTTAGAGAATCCTTTGTGTCTCCCAGTAATCACTGTTGCCTTTTTATATGTTCACAAACATCTGTTTAACATTGCTTCTCATCAGACACTGACTTAAGCTCACCCATCTGTAGTTTCTAAACTATGCTTTCCCCGCTTGAAAACTGGTACATGTTCACTGAAATCATTTACAATCTTCTGGCATCCTATTTGCCTTGATTCACAAAATATTATCTAAGTGGTTCCACAATCACATCTGCAAGTTCTTTCAGTGCCCAGGAGACCTAAATGCATTTTTAGCAGTTCTCATTATCTCTTCTATCTTGGCTTTAATTTCTTGTAACCATCTTCATTCTACTCATACCAACTTCAAAATCATTTTTCCTGATAAATAGGATAACATCAAAATAGGAGTCAAGCAGTTCTGCTTTCTCCATGTCATCTGTTTATACTATACCATCATGTGTTCTAAATAAGGCTATGTCTCTTTGATTTTTTTCTTTTGGCTTCAAATATAATTGTTTTAAAACCCCTACACACAGGTGACCATATGCCTGAGACAGTCTGGTATATATCTTTTGCCCTGAGGTAAACGTTAAGAGAGCCTCTTTACTCTGAAAAGTATCCAGTTTGAACAGCTGGCTCCATAGCAAAAGCTGAGGAAATGGAGGTAGACAGCATTTCACAGGTTTGATGAGTTCTCAGGTCTCTCGCGCACTCAAGAAAAAGAGAAAAACATCTCTGTTGTCTCTAGCCACACTGGATTCATTTCCTGGATCTGCCATTTACTGGCTGTGTGATCTGAGAATGGTTCTTTACTCTCTTTAATGCCCGAATGGATTCTGTGAAACCTTTGTTTCTATTATACAATCAAATACATGATCAAAGCACTTAGCACTGTACATGTATCACAGAACAGATATCCAGTAAATGTTACATATTATTACTACTAATATCATTACCGATGTTATTAATTCCCTCAACCCCCTCCACAGGATCACAGTATGTGTAACCCTCTATTGGTGGTTTGTCCTTCCTTTTCCATAAGTCACATTCTTTCTTCTCACCAATCTCTTGCTATTCATTTAAACTCTACCTCCCCACAGTCTTGTCTCTCCCAATAAAGTCTCTCCCATCCTGTTGAAGAAATCTTTGTCTCCACTAGAGACAAAGAAAGCTACAATATGCAGAGGACATCTCTCCTCCGGCAAAGAAGCAACCTGCATCTATAACCTACATAATTCGAGAGCTGCTCTAGCAGGAATGCACACACATATTCCACGAATCCCTCAGCATCTGTATTTCCTGGAACAAGGTAAACTACTGTCCTTCATGGTTCCCTTGGGAACACACCCTGAAAACTTGGGAGATTTCAACTTTCAAATAGCTAGAGTAAATCACACTAGCTAGATAATATGACTACATTAACTTTCTGAGAAGAAGACTGACCTAAGCCATATTCAGATAAGGGCATTAGAAAAAGAGCCAAACAGAAAAAAGTTAGTGATAGTTGGGGTTTCAGTATCAACTACAAAAATAGCAACCATTTATTGAGTGACTACTATATGCCAAGACATGATCTCCTAGGCATTTTATAAATGTTATCATATGTATTCCTCTCAGCAACTCTGCAGGAAAATGAGGCTCAGAGGACTCACTCACCCAAGGTAAATAATTGATAAATGGCAGGAATAGCATTCACCCCAGGTCCTCTGCACCCAAAATCTATGCTCTTTCAGATATACCAGGCTTTTTTTATGAAGACAATTCAAGCTTGTTTTTAGACACAGTTGAAAAATAAAAAGCCTCCATGAAAAAAGCAAAACTAATGAGATTTACATACATTTTAGAGAAATGTATAAACCTTGTTGATTAAGTGGGAGCTGACCTTTAATCAACAATTTTGGATGATGAAAGTCAGGTATCCCAAGGGTGCTTTTTACATAAGACACATAATACACACAAGGCCAGTACTTTGAAACACATAACTACAATGAAGTAAAATTCCAGGAGACTCAAGAAAGGTATCACTTTGATTCATCCCCTACCAAAGAGAAAGTGGGTAAACATCATGAAATGACCCATGGATGGTCTTAAATTTAGAAGATGGGGTTCTGTTATGAATTGAATGTTCAAATGTGGAAATCCTAGTCCCCAGTATTATGGTATTTGGAGACAGGGCCTTTGAGAAGCAATAAAGTTTGATGAGGTCATGTGGTAGGACCCCCCCCACCACCATGATGAGATTAATGCCCCTATAAGAAGCAGAAGAGTCCATAACTCCTCCCTCTCTCCACCGTGTGAGGATACAGCAAGAAGGTATCTGTCCACGAACCAGAGAGAGAGGCCTCCTCAGGAATGGAATCAGCTGCCTGTCACCTTATCTTGGACTTCCCAGACCTCCGAACGGTGAGGAACAGATGTCTGTTGTTTAAGCTACCCAGTCTACGGGTACATTTGTTACGGCAGCCTGAACTAAGACAGGCTCTTATCCTAGTCCATATACTTGCTACATGTTTGATCTTGTAGAAGACGTGCGGTGTTCCTGAGCTCTCAGGATTTAAATTTCTCTTTGAAAATATATGTCCTCTTTCAATAAATAATGGTAGGACAACTAGAGATCCAAATACAAAAAAATGAAGTTGGACCCTATGTTATGGAGCCCTAAGACCACCACCATGTTCAGATATTTGCTAGAAGGACAGAGACTCTGTAGGGTTACACTCATTACTGAGACTTGTTTCAGCTATGTAGTAAAGATAGATCATAAGGGGAAAAGACACAAGGGATTCTGGAGGAACCCATCTGCAGATGTCCTATGCTCTCTCCCTCCCATGAGGAGTCAGAGCACACTTTTCTCTCAGCAATAAAAATGCCACAACATGTGTACGATGCTTCTACCCAGGGAAGCCCATTAAAGACCAGGTCCTTAAGAAAGCTAGTCACAGAGGCACCTTCTTCCTAGCCCACACCAAAATTACAGACCCTCTGGGGAAAAAAAGCAAGAGATCCCTTCCTATACCATATACAAAAATTAACATGAAATAGATCACAGACCTAAGTGTAAGATCTAAAACCATAAAAATCTTAGGAAAATACAGGAGTGAATCTTCATGACCTTGTTTAGCAAACCTTTCTTACATACGACACCAAAGTACAAGTAACAACAACAAAAAATAAAGTGGATTTCATCAATACCAAAACCTTTTGTGTTTCAAAGACTATCATCAAAAAAGTAAAAGACACACAGAATGGTAGAAAATATTTGCAAATCACATTTCTGATAAGAGAGTTAGACCTAGAATATACAAAGAACTCTTACAACTCAATAATAAAAAGAAAATAACTTACTTAAAAATAAGGAAAGAATATGAATAGACATTTCTCCAAAGAAGATATACAAATGGCCAATAAGCACATGAAAAGGTGGTCATCATCCTTAGTCATTAGGGAAATGCCAATCAAAACCACAATGAGATACCACTGCACAAGCATTAGGATGTCTATAATCACAAAGGTAACAAGTATTGACAAGGATGTAAAAAATTAGAACCCTAATAAGCTACCAGTGAAAATATAAAATGATGCAGCCACTTTGGAAAACAGTCTGGTGGTTCCTCAGCCAATTAAAACAGTTACAACATATGAACCAGCAATTTTACTCCGAGGTATATGCCCAGGAAAACTGAAAATACTCATCCACACAACAACCTGTATACAAGTGTTCAAAGCAGCATTACTGTAGTAGCCAAAAAGTATAAAAAACTCAAATGTTCATCAACTGATGAGCAAATACATAAAATGTGGTCTATATATTCAATGAAATATTATTCAGCAATAAAAAGGAACGAAGTACTGATACGTGTTACAATATGGATAAAACCCAAAAATGTTATGCTAAGCAAAATAAGCCAGACACAGAGGCCACATATTATAGGATTCCACTTATATGAAAGATCCAGAACAGGAAAATCTACAGAGACAGAAAGCAGATTAGTGGTTTTCTAGGGCTGGAAGTGGTGGGGAGTTGGGGGATGATGGCTAAAGGATACGGGATTTCTCTGGGGGTCATAAAGATGTCCCAAAATTGAGTGTGGGGAGGGTTGCACAAGTCTGTGAATACACAGAAGCCACTGAATTATACATTTCTATATGGATGAGTTGTATGTGAATTATATCTCAATACAGCTGTTTTTTAAAGAAAATTGTATGTACTCATTTCTTCTAATCCAATGCAAGTTAACAAAAGGACAATGAGAAAAAGAGGGCTAATTTTTTGATCCAGAGGCCACATCAATGCTCCCATCTGGCTAAAGAGTCAGCCAAGAAGCCAGATATCAGGACTAGAAGAAGATGACCCAGGATCTGGTCCTGATGCCTTGCAAGTGTCTTTGAAAGAGGAAAGCAAAAGCTTATCTGCCATGAAACACAGCAGTGTCCACTGAACAAGCTTTAGGATCCCAGCCATATGATGGGTTTCCTCAAAATCATAAATAAATTCAGTTCTGCCAAACCACAAACACAAAACGCATATGACTAGATGCATGAATCTGATCCACTCATGAACATTTAGAGGGTACCCAAAGGGTCCGGGATACACAAGTGATGATGTTATTACTAAACAACGTGGGAAACACACCCTCCATCCCTGTTCAGCTCAACACTGGCCTCAGAGGACAGATGTTTTCACATTAACCTGCCTGGCATCAGGTTATCCACTAACTTGTCTCGGAGTAAAGATGTCAGAGAAATAGAGTAAAAGTACTGGCACCCACAGCAGGGATGTGCATTATGCCAGGGAGCTTGATGTGTGTTATCTCATTAGTCCTCAACCGCCCAACGTGGGATAATGATATTGCAGGTGGGAATACTGAGGCACGGAAATGCTAACTCGCCTAAGGTCACCCAGCTAGGAGGAATGAAACTGTGCTTCAGACCCCGTCAGTCGGGCTCCAGTGAGGCCCTTCATCACCACACTAACTGCTGTCTACTCAACCATGCTACGTGCCTTTCCACCAGAATTTCTCATCTCTTCTGGAAAACGGTCAAAAGTTCTGCTGAAGTACAGATAACACCACATATATGTAATATTTCTCAGCACTATTAGGAAAAGTGTTTAAATACCAATTTTTATTTATGATATCTATTTAAAAATTTTAATTTGAGTAACTTTTTACTTTACAATAGTTTTAGACGTACAGAAAAGTTGCGAAGACAGGGCAAAGAATCCCTGTATACTCCATCACCCAGTTTACCCAACTGTTCACATCTCCCGTTACTCTGTACATCTTTCATAACTAAGAAACCAATGTTAGGGGCGCCTGGGTGGCTCAGTCATTAAGTGTCTGCCTTCGGCTCAGATCATGATCCCAGGGTCCTGGGATCGAGCCCCACATCGGGCTCCCTGCTCGGCGGGGGGCCTGCTTCTCCCTCTCCCACTCACCCTGCTTGTGTTCCCTCTCTCGCTGTTTCTCTCTCTGCCAAATAAATAAATAAAATCTTTAAAAAATAGTAAGAAACCAATGTTAGTACACTACTATTAAGTAAATGTCACACTTTCTTTGGATTTCATCACATTTTTTCCTGATGTCCTTCCATTCCCAGATCTCATCACATTACAGTTCGAAGTCGTGGGTCTTTTGCCTCCTCTCATCTGCAACACTTTCTCAGACTTTCCTTATTTCTGATGATCTTAACAGTGTGAAGAGTGCTAGTCAGGCTCTGTGTAGAATGTCTCTCGCTTTAAGTTTTCCTGGCGTTTTCTCTCGTCGCTAGACTGAGATTATAGGTTTTTAGGAGAAGAGCCCAGAGGTGAAGCGTCACTGTCATCACATCTTATCAAGGGTACCTACTATCAGTGTGACTTACCCCTGTTGATATCAACCCAGATCACCTGGCTGAGGAAGTATTTGTCACTCCATACAAAATGCCGCCCACACTCTAGGGATGGGGAATTAAGCTCTGCCTCCTAGGGAGGCGGGGTGTGGCTTTATAAACATAATCTTATTTTTAATGGAGTTGATCTGGCATGACATTTAAAAAAATAAATAAAACAGGCCAAATGATAGTGTCCTGCCCCACGCTGTTTGTAGTGACCCTGTCATGGTTCTAAGGGCTCACTGCTCATCTTTCTTATGTCTCAGAGTCACGGGGTAAAACATATTCTCTGCAAGGTAAGAAAAAAGTGAACCAACCAAATTACAGAGAAAGTAGGAAATACATTCCATTCTAGAAGACATTTAATAAATGACAGGAAGGCAGAGGAAGGGAAAAATACTCTGTGACAGAGAAGATGAAACCTGCTGTACGTATTTGTATGGACAAATGTTAAACTGGACAGATACAAACATCCAAAGTGAGGTGTCAGGCTTTTAAAAGAAACCTTTCAAAGTCATTGTAGCCAACAATTTCATGATTTTGTATATCCTTTACCCACTCTGAGTGGGGGAAAAAAAGGAAGCCACCAGAGGATTTTATATTTCTTTGAGGACCAAAAGCTGGGTTGTGATTATGACCTCCGCTACCACTGGAGTCACGGTGAGGCTGAGTGCCCACTCTCACTCCAAGTCTAAGGAGAGAGGCTCTAAAGTAGAAAAGAAGAGCCTTTGATATAGTTTCCCTCGAATTTGGGAGGCATACTGGACTGGCAGCTGACACACACTCAGAGGGCCCCAGGCTAGCAAAAAATTGCACAGAGAAGTACCTGAATCCCATTACCATCCTAAAGTGGAACAAAGGTGACTCGATCTGGGGAGCCAGATACAGAATTTATGGTGGGAATGCTGGCCAGAGGTCATCCTGCCCAACAGACTGCTTCCAGGGGATAAGGTGATCCCAACAGGGGCTGGGGAGAACAGACTTCTGTAAAATCAGAAGCTTGGATGCAAGTGAAGGAGAAGGCTCCCCTAGCAAGGGTGATACAGTTTGAGGGGCCCAGCAGAGGAACCAAAACAGTGCCCATGGGAAAGGTGCTTTAAAATCAGCTAAGGCTTCCAGAAGTAGGGCAGAACAACTACTCTGGGGTCTACTGGTAATCCAATCGGATCCTAAATAAAAATGCAATCATTATTGTTTTCTTAGGTTCAGAGGAAGCAAGAAAAATCACTAACAGGCATAAAGGAAAAAGCAAACAAACAAAAACCCCAGGCAATGAGCACAAGAAGAGGGTCCTATGAGGGACAGCGCTGTTTCAAAGTGGCATTTGGGAGGGCCTGACATGTGCGGTTGGGTGGGAGCAGTCAACTGAAGCTCAGGGACACCTGGAATGGGGTGAAATGGTCGCAGGACAGCAGCACCCCATGTCTACTTGCAGAAGCAAATGCAAATACTTTCCCAGAAAAGCTTCCTAGATTTAGGTCCCAAGGCTTCATCTACAGATTAAGATCAATCAAATCAAATATGAACTAGCAATCAAGGCATACTAAATACACACAGAAACAAAACACCATGCATGAGAGTCAGAAGAGATAGCAAACAACAGATTTAGACTGCCATGGACTTCAGAAATTTCAATTACTGGAGAGAGCCTATAAAATAATTATATATAAAATATTAAAGAAGCAAAAAGATAGAATCACAAAAATAAACATGCAGTAAGTGACTTTCAAAAATGACCAGGCAGTTTCAGTTTTGCAAGATGAAAAGAGTGTCGGAGGGGCCTCTGGGTGGCTCAGTCATTAAGCGTCTGCCTTCGGCTCAGGTCATGATCCCGGGGTCCTGGGATCAAGCCCCACGTTGGAGCTCCATGTTCAGAGGGGAGCCTGCTTCTTTGCCTCCCACTGCCACCCCCTCCCACTTGTGCTCTCTCTGTCTCTCAAATAAGTAAATAAAATCTTAAAAAATAAAAAAGTGCTGGATATTGATTTCACAACAATGTGAATATACTTAATGCTAACTGAACTTAACTGAACTGTACAACTTAACAATGGTTAAGATGGTAAGTCTTGTGTGTATAGGACCACAGTTTGTTTTTTTTAAATGACCAGTATTTTTAAGAAGAACCAAATAAAACATTTAAAAATAAATATAATTATTGGGGGGGTGCCTGGGTGGCGCAGTCAGTAAAGTGTCTGACTCTTAATCTCAGCTCAGGTCTTAATCAGGGTTGTGAGTTCAAGCCCCACATTGGACCCCATACTGGGCATGGAGCCTACTTAAAAAAAAATTATAACTATTGAAAAAAATGCATTAGCAAGATTTACAGTGTATTAGTCAAAGCTGAAAAGGGAATTAATGAGCTGGAAGGAAGAGCCGAAGAAGTTGCCTAAAATGCCATCCAGGGAGACAAGGAGATGAAAAATACAGAAGAGATGTTAACCTACATGAAGAATACAGTGAGAAGGTCTAACATAAGTCCAATCACATCGAGATGCCTGGGTGGCTCAGTCGGTTAAGCGTCTGCCTTCAGCTCAGGTCATGATCCCAGCGTCCTGGTATCAAGTCTGGCTTTGGGAATCCTTGCTCAGTGGGGACCCTACTTCTCCCTCTGCCTGCCGTTCTCCTTGCTTGTACTCTCTCTGGCAAATAAATAAAATCTTAAAAAAGAAAAAGAAAAGTCTAATCACAGTCCTAGAAGAAAAGAACAGAAAGGACAGAGGACAGAGAATGTTTAAGGCTATAAGAACGGAGACCTTCCCGAAGGTGGTTGGACATGAATCCACAGATAGGCGAATCAGGGTAAATAAAAAGGAATCCAATCTAGACATATTGTAGAGAAATGGAAAAGCCCCAAAGACAAAGTATTTTAAACAGCAACTAAGCCCAGAAAACACAAAGCCAGCTTATGACCAGACCAGTCAAATAAGAAATCCTGTCCATGTCTTAAAATTACCTTCCTTCCCTCAACTTCTTTTCTTCCCCAACACAAACCCAATGAGAAAGAACAGTTAAAATGCAGGGAAAATGAAAAAGACACCAAATGCACCTCTTCTCCCATAATCAGGATGGATGGATACCTACCATCAGGCCTCAGCTGGGCAGGAAAAGTCTCACTTTTGAACAAGTGAAGTTCCTGAGGTTTTCACTAACATAATACTATAGTTTACTGAGCATTCTAACTGCTACTACAGCGAGACAGTGTGTTTTCAACTTAACACAACTGTCCAGTGTAAAAAGTATAAAAAGAGAACTGTGAGTTAGCCTTCCTTAACAGAAAGGAGGTGATAAATTCCTATTATTTCTATATTACAAGCTGCCAGAGAACAGAAATATCTCCCACCATTTGTTTTCCCAGGGCCAGAAACCACAGTTGGCCTGATAAACACGGTCTGTGTAAATACAAAAATATATCATTATGCAGTGATAATTTCAGTGCCCACACTCACCTCCACTCCAATTTCTAATGTGCAAAGTAGTAATCTGCCAATCTTTGTGAAAAGCATCTATGCTGTACTCTCTTTTACAAATTCTATAGATGCATATGATTAGATGCTCTCCTTACACACCAGCTAGCCAGAAAAAGGGGATGAGATAATGAATAATACCCAAGGGAAGGAAATCCCTTTTTCAGCTGGTTTAAGTCTTGCCGATAATGTGCATACAGCATTTTGCATTTACCATAAAGCTCTTCAATTAGTTCATAGGCAAGTTAACCTTCTAACACCCAGAAAATATAATTCATGCACATTTTATACGAGGCGGCATCCTGCTAGCTATTATCCATCATTTACAAGTGTTATTTGTCTATAAAAATGACACTAAATTTTTGAAAAATGACACTGCTCTGCCTGCTTCTGGCTGTGTTTTAACAAATGGTACCACTGCAAAAGGCTTTAAGTCATATAAGAAGCAATTAGTCAAAGAAGCTATAAATATTTTTTAAAAGGATATAAATGATTGCTTGTCCAAATAGCCAAATGTCTAAGGGCTGATACACAATAAAATAAGGGTTAACATAAAAGAGTACACTTCATTATTTATGGTTAATAAAGTTAATCAAATTCGGTGCTTCTTAGTCATGCATGCATTTAAAGAGAAACACGAGTATGATATGCATATTTATGGAAAACAGCCCAAAAGATCATTATCGCTAAAAGAAAATCCAACAAAGAAAGAGATGCATAAAATGTTGCTATTATCCTATTACAACATAAACTGTTTTGCTTAAAACACAAACATTTATTTTAATTAAAACTATTAAGCTAAATAATATTTTCCACCACTGACAGCCATGACCAAAACATGCATTCCAGGGTTAATATTAAAATAATTTTTGGTCAGAGAAAAACAGTCAGAGCCCTTCAGTGTTCCTTTTTCTGATCTCTTATCCACCTATCCTGGAGTATTTTTGTTCTTCCATTCAAAAATCTATTCTCAAAAGATATATTAGGATCTTTTAAAACAAAATTAGATAAGCATAAGCTCATCAATCAGCAATTTCTAAATGCATTATCTTCAAGTGGCTTGGTCTTTTATGTCACTTATCTGCTTAAAATTAAGTGTAAAAGAGTTTCCAAGAAAAGAAGATAGAAAATTAACTTCATTTCATAATACGTTCTCCAATCATGCCAGCAGACAGCTGACATTATTACGGCTCACACTTATAAATCAGTGATTATATACACTAGTTAAGCCAGAAAAGAAATGAAGAAGGCAATTATATAGTGGCAAAATTCCCAAGAAGCACAGTTGTAGTCAATGTTGCTAAACAGCAGTTCACTTGTGGTTACATTTTTTTTTTTTTTTAAATCTCACCTCCAGGTATTTTGGGGGGGGTCCATAGTAACTTTTGAGGGGAATAATGTGGAAAATCTATGCAATCTGTTTTACAAGCAGGAAAGCCAACGAAGAAATCAAGGATTGTAATTTTAATTCATTTTATTGCTTATTTTGAATTTTAAATTCTAAAATTTCCAAATATTGCTAAACAATAAAATAGTCCTGAATCAAACTGGGAGAATATTTGGCGCAAGGGGGTGATAGCTACATATCTACAGACGCCTGTGGTGAATAAAGACACAAGAAGTGAGCCAGGCATGGTTTCCACACCCTCTTCTGCTCCGTGCCACTTGAATAAGGGCCAAAACACCACTTCTAATCTTATTTCCCATTTCTTAGATGTGTTTTATTAACTCCTTTTTTACTGCACAGTTAAATATTCTAATTGTCTCATTGTAGACCTACAGCTACTAGATGTCAATCATACTAGAATGTGTTTGTAATGGCCTGCGGTAGAAGGGTTCTGGCGGACCCAGTGAGGTCTCCTTTATTTCTTAACTTATAGAGCCTGCACATGATGATACAACCTAAGCAGTGCATCAGAACAAAATGGTTCATATCACTACAAGGAGAGGAATGTTCTCTCTTCCATCTTCTTTAAATTACTTTGAAGAAATGAGATATCTTTCCTGCTCACTCCAAATGAGCACCAAACAATGTTTATCATTTCTGAAGTACCTTTTGATTCTCAAAGCATTTGCTAGTGTTCTATTTAATTAACCCCCACAGCATTGCTGCAAGGACTGCTGGAGGAAATAGTGTCCAAAACTGACATTTTACAGAGTGAAGAACTGGGGACATATATTCAGAAAGCTTGACAAGAGTCTGAGGGCTTGTCCAAAACAGGATACTGCTTTTATTCACATCTTCAACTCCAGTGTTCTGCCCTGAAGGAAATACTACTCGTGATCCTGGGCAATTGCAATTCACTGACTTGCATCTTCATCCAAACCATCCTACTCAGAATAATTTCCCTCTCAACTAGCAAACTTGAAGATCTGTTCATACTTTTACACTTGCTAAAAAAAGGTGTTGCTCAAAAGTCCAGACAGATAACCTTAAAACCCCTGCCCCAGGGAGATGTAAAAAGTTTACTTCTTCCAGTCCAATCCACAGCTAAGGAAAGAGCGGGATAATGTGCAGGGGGGGAAGCGCCTCTTATCTGTTTCCTTCCTGAGAACAAATGGAGCAAGCACACAAATCTGAGGGTGTATGTGTGCACATATGCACACCCCTCTCCAAGCTCATCTGAGATCAATTAAGGGAGGGAGTTGTTTCTGAGTGATCAGTCTGTTCCCTGAAAGGTCAGAATTTTCTGGTAAATATTTTTGATAACTCCACCCTGTCTAAACTAACAGCAACAGCAAAATTTTTAAAAACTAAACAGCATGCTAGAAAAAGAATCTAAATTCCACTGATAAGCCAATACTTTCATTTATAGTAATGGCTAATAAATATTCACAATAGCATCCCATCGTTTTATGTAAACTCATTTCTTTGGACATCTCAGGTCTCTAGGTAGTCAATACATTTAACACCTCTCTCCACAAGATAGGGCAAAGGTATTTATTAGCCCTATTTCACAAAAGAACTCTGGCCCAGAAAATTAAAAGACTCGTCTAAGTTAGAAACTGGTGACAAGGTAGAGACATGAATTCAGGTCTCCAAACTCTCTGCTAACTAAATAAAGGCCCAGAAGAGTCATAGAAAAGTCAACACAAACAGTGTCAGCTGTTATTTACACTGCCTACAATAAATATTTGCTCCAGAAAAAATAGTTCAAACAAGATGGGAAATAGTTTAAACACAAAGGGCTGAAGGGTTCAGTATAGGAAAAGAGTATGTTTGCTTTTACTGCAGTGGAGGAGCTCTTCAGGAACAGCCTGTCCTCCTGCAAACACTGGCCTGGGCTGCAGAGGGCCACAAGTTCATGGGCCACATGGAACCGAGACACCTGCTGCTTCAGCATGACTAATTCCTCTCTTAATGTCCCAAGTTCTCACGCCTTCAATTTGTCCATATCTTTGATTTGGAATGCAAGTGATCTTTTTCGACAAGCAAAATTTAGATTTGTGTTATCAACAATGACCAAGTCTCCTAATTCTGACAGAGCTAAGTGATACAAAAGAAAAAGAAAATGAACTGGGGATCTAGGGAGGCTACGAAATGATATGATACTAGGGGAAACAGCGAAACACCTGCTTTCTGAAGAGCTGGGGAGATTCCTTGGTTGACATCATGGTTGTTGGTGGGGGCTGCGGTGGTTTCTTTTTGCAGGGGACTTGAATTTGGCTCCTGACACAAGTAGCCTGAGTAGGAAAGCCACAGTAGGAAGAAGCTGCGTCTCTCTGAATAACACAAAGGCTGTCATGCAAAAGAAAGACTGGATTTATTCTGGATGGCTCCAGAGGGGAAACCCAGAAAGTGACAGGCAAGAATACACACGCCCAGAGCAGAGTGGAACTTGTGAAGAATCTGAACTGTTCAGCAACAGCCGGGGCTGCCTGGAAAAATTAGAGCCTCACCCCTAACTGCCTGCAGCAGAGGCTCAGAAGCCCACCGTCAAGGACATTGGGAAGGGGATTCCACACTGGGAAGGAAGTCAGACAAAGTAAAAGCTAGGATTCTTTCAAATGCTTAGGACTCTATGGTGGTTTTTAAATGTCTCTGCTCAGGCCCCCATGGCAGTTACTTCCAGATTATGTAAACTCTGGAATCACACAGATCTGAGTCCCAATCTCAGCACTATCGTTTCACAACTGTGTGACTCAAGGTGGCTCTTCCAACCAAGTGTGGCCTCCAAACCTCGGTGGTGTTCATTAGAATCAACTGGGGAAACTACTTCTCCATAAAGACACTCGGACCTATACTCTAGAACTTCTAAATCCTACCCACCAGGAGTTGGTCCAAGAATCTAGTTCCCACCGGACTTGCTAGCAGACCAATTCAGGGACCACTCACAAACTTTTTTAGCCTACATCTTCATTGGCAAAACAGACTTAATGATAGTTTTTTTTTAATGATAGTTTTTGCCTAAATGAGTCATAGAGATAATTAAGATAACATATGTAAAATACTTAGCTTGGTGTCTATCTCTAATAAACACTCAGAGTCCCTTAAAAAAATGCGTTCTCCACAGTACATGATCAAGCTTAACTTAAGAGCACTCACTGATTAAAAAGAACAACGTGGCTTTTGTAGAGTTAATATTTGGCCATCTCCTATTTTCTTGTCTGTTTTCTCATCCTGTGTTCTTCTGGGAACATGAACAACACCTGATGCAACATAATCTGAATTAGTTGAATAAAATGTCTTATCTATGTGAATATTGGCTTAAAATCAATTTAACATAAAGTTACATTTAAAAACTGAATGCAGTACTATATAGAGCCTATGAATTTTTGCTCTTTTACAACAATTAGAAGCTCAAGATATAAATTTTCTCCATAGATGAGTTTAAAACTCATATTTATTCTAGCATACTCAGGTAAAGATAAAAGACCCCATTTCTCATCTTCCCAGTATCAAAAAGCCAAAGTCACTCATTTAAAATCCTGCAGGGCATTGTAATGGAAGAATTATCCTGTTCTGACATTTATATCAGCACAAATGGCTTCAATTCTTTAATTGTAAAGTTGCTTCTAGACACTAGGGTGAGTGTTAAAAATGCCCCCCCGACAGAAAGAAAGAAAGGAGGTAACTGAAGCAATTTATATCAAATGAAAAAATGTCTCCTGGATTTCTGTATTCCTGGTTGTGACTTATTAGACTGTTTCTGTTTGGGTGGTTTTATACAAAAAAATTGTAAAGCATGGTTGCTTAAGCACATCTAAAGGTTAAACTCCAAGTAGCTCATCTGTATGTGAGAACAAGGAACTGTCAAACACTTCACCTTTTGCAGATTAAAACCCTCTGATGTGAACTCATTGTTGCTGTAATTGTTATAAGTAGAAATCTGAGCATTTTTAGAAGATACATCACTTTTTGGAGCAGTCGTTTTATGCCTCAGGTCAACTTTCTTGTTCATGACTGAGACAGAATCACTGCCTTTCATTTATGCTCACACTCTGGTTCCCCTGAATTACTACTATACAGTGTTCATCACTATTCTACAGATGGGTTTCTGAAAAGTTATAAATTGAATTTTAATCATCAGTTATATTTTCACATTGTTCCATACACGATAATTTTAGAAATGCATTATCTTCATTTCTGACTTCTCCTAATTGGCCACACAACTACAGTCCTCTGCTCCCTTCCACTTCTCTATGCCCACTTCTACCACATAATTATGTGTCTGACTCACAATAGATGCTTGATTAAGATTTGTTGAATGAAGTAATTATCTATAACACCTTAAAGATCAACCCCCTAAAGACAGTTTTTGGTAAACTCTTTTTGTTATTGTAAATCGCCATCTTTAGTGAACTTGCTTGATTGTTTTTAATTTTAATAAATGAGGTTTTTCTTAAAATGGCATATACTGTTTCTGGTTTTCAGTTTTTTTTTATTTTATTATGTTATGTTAATCACCATACATCATTAGTTTTTGATGTAGTGTTCCATGATTCATTGTTTGCGTATAACACCCAGTGCTCCATGCAGAACATGCCCTCTTTAATACCCATGACGAGGCTAACCCATCCCTCCTACCCCCCGCCCCTCTAGAACCCTCAGTTTGTTTCTCGGAATCCATAGTCTCTCATGGTTCGTCTCCCCCTCCAATTTCCCCCCCTTCATTTTTCCCTTCCTACTATCTTCTTTTTTTTTTTTTTTAACATATACTGCATTATTTGTTTCAGAGGTACAGGCCTGTGATTCAACAGTCTTACACAATTCACAGCACTCACCACAGCATATACCCTCCCCAATGTCTATCACCCAGCCACCCCATCCCTCCCACCCCCCCACCACTCCAGAAACCCTCAGTTTGTTTCCTGAGATTAAGAATTCCTCATATCAGTGAGGTCATATGATACATCAGAGAAAGACATGTATCATATGGTTTTCAGTTTTAAAGTTACTGGTGAGAATGAACATTTTATAACATATGAAAGTACATACGAGAATAAAATTATAGTCATATTGTTGTCCAGCACAACATAGGTGCTCAAATATTTGCTTAAGAGGATTGTACATGTTAGAAGTTATAGCATTAAAACACCTGACTTGAAACATGCTACAATTTAATAACATACATTTCTCCTTATCAACAATGGTCTAAGAGTATATGACCTATTTCTGAAAGAAAAAAAAAAGCATGCAAAAGCTTTTAATTTCTGGAACTGTCATAGAAAATAGAGAACCTATTAAGAACAAAAATGGCCGACAGGAGAAAAGCCTGAGGTATCTTTTACAGTTGACCCTTGAACAACAAGGGGTTCAGGGCACCAGTCCCCTGCACAGTCAAAAATCGGCATATAATGTTTGAGTCCCCCAAAACCTAATTAGTAGCCGACTATTGACCGGAAGCCTCACGAAGAACATAAACAGTCAATTAACACACGTTATCTGATAGGTTGTATGTCCTATATACAGCATTCTTATAAAAAAGTAAGCTGAAGAAAAGAAAATGTTATTCAGAAATTTTAAGAAAGACAAAATACCTTTATAGTACTATACTGTATTTATTGGAAAAAAAACCACATAGAAGTGGACCTGTGCAGTTCCAGGGTCAACCATAACAAAAGTATGAAAGATAGAGGAGGATTTCAAAGTTCCAAGTTCCAGGGTTTTATGTGAACAGTATACAAAATATGAATTGTGAAACAGACCCTAGACCACCTGGGATTGAGGTGACTCCATGACGTCATACTCTACAAATGTGAACTTGGGTTTGAAGAAACAGTCACAGTGCCCTAAAGCACACGGACACTTTATCTACCCCTGAAACACAGCTGGAGGGAGGCAATGTGGTTCAGTGAGGCCCCTGGTCTGAAGCAAGAAACCTCCAACCTTCGGCTCCAGCCTAAAGCTGGACAAATGAGGTGGCTCGGTATTAGGGTCTGCCTTTAACGGGGTTGGTGTTGGCATGGGTATTAGAAGGAACTGAAAAGAGCACCCCAAAAATACTTTGAGCAGAACTGTCGATAAATACCAAATGATGAAGTAAATAGCTGGCACTTTAAGAAACCATAATTGTGTCTTATTTTTCCTTTTTCTGCCTGTGAATCAGCTTCCTTTTTCCTGTGAAGATACTCTCCATTTCAGAGTCTCAGTGGGTATATATTCAAGGCACATACTGCACAGCAGATGTGGTTATCTGCAGGTAGTACAGTCTGTAAATCCAGCTTGTTCAACTAAACAGCATTTATCATGTATTTTTACGCCTTCTGACGTCTGTTACTAAATATAAACAAGGGAAGAGTCACTGACAACTGGAGATTTCTAATCTATGAGATAGGGCAGCTAGAAAAATCCCCTCTGTTTTAATCACAAAATGAGATATTTTGGCCTCCCTGTATTCATGTGCTCAGGCTGTCCTCTAAATGACCCCTTAGCCTTTAAGGGAATATGCGTGGGCCTTGAAGAGCAGGACCCATGGAGAGGTGAGTCCGGCTGGAGCTGGCTTGCTGGCTGGGCCACAGTGTGAGGCACCTGTCCTATTGCTAAAGTCTGGACCCCCTCTTCCCACTCCAGGAAAGAGCTAGTCTCAGACGAAGAAGGGGGGTATTAATGAACTGAAACATCTCCAAAGTAATACTGATAACTACACTTTTGTTTATTATGTGTGGGATTAACATCACAAATGCTAAGAACCCACCATTTCACAAATATTGACAATAAAGTGTGTTTAGAACACTTCATAGATTTTCTGCACCCAGAAAATCCCATCTGTAATATGCTCCGAACCAGCATTGCTGTTTCTTATTTGTACTTTATTTTTTATTGAAGCATAATTAACATACAGTGTTATATTAGTTCCAGGTGTGCAATATAATGATTCAACAATTCCATATACTGCTCAGGGCTCATCAAGACAGGTATATGGATTTTCTTTATCTTTGCCATTTTATCTGCATTTCTGTTTCCTGCCATCCCTCTTACTTTAACTAAGTCCTTTTGTTCCCTATTTCTGTTCCCATATTAACTGGTTTGGCTAGTCAATTTACAGATTTAAATATGAAGAAATTATTGTCAAACTTCACTGAAATGTCATTTTTCAATGAAGTGTAAGATAAAATCCTACATCTGAAGGCCGAATGTTGAGGACAGATTCCCCTAACCTCAGTTTCAGAGAATCTTACTTGCTGTAGTCTGTTACGGGTTGAACCGTGTCCCCCAAAACTCATATGTTGAAGTCCTAACCCTACTACCTCAGAATGTGGCCTTATTTGGAAGCATTGGGTCATTGCAGATGTATTAGTTCAAATGAGGTCATCCTGGAGTAGGGTGGGCCCTTGATCCACTATGAGGGATGTCCTTACAAAAAAGGGGAAATTGCCAAGTGGGCATGAAAGTAGAGATCACTGTGATGTTTTCTACACGCCCAGGAACACCAACTATCGCCAGCAAGCCACAAGAAGCTAGGACAGAGACAGGAAGAGATTCTCCTCCACAGTTTCCAGAAGGGAATGACTCTGCCAACATCTTGATCTAGAGTTCTAGCCTCCAGAACAGTGAGACAAGAGATTTCTGTCAACGCCTTCCCATCTGTGGTGCTTTGTTATAACAGCTCTAGCAAACTAATACACACACCACGCCTTTTCTCTGTTCACCCAAGCTGCTCAGCAAAATGTGTTATTCAGTCTAATAAAACACAACACAGAGCCACATAAATAAGACACCAACCTCTTTCTCAAATAAAGGCAAGTTCAAACATCATAGTCAGAAGTTAAAAATTAAAAAGAAAAATTGTTGCCACTTAGAATTCAAAGGTTGCCTGACAAAGCTTTCAGATGGCTACTTCATGGAAATCAGATCTTTTTTTTATTATTATTTTACATTTAAAGTGTTACATCTAAGTTTAAAATTGTAAATAAGCAGCTTACTGTGCAAAAAGCAACATTTTACTCCATCCACAATATATATCTAATAAGGAGACTAATAAAATGGGAAAATCTTAAATTATGAAAAATGAGAACATGTGGCCTCTATAACGGAGCACTGTGAACGAGTCATGACAGAAGAGCCAGTCCCATAAATATGAAGGAGACGGAGTAGAAAGTTCCAGAAGGAAGACCCCCTAACGGGCCCTCTCTGGCCATGGATCAGACACGTCCTCACTATGAGCACTGGTTTCCTCCTGTGGATCTGTCAAATGTCTCAGGTATGGCCACCCAACCCATTGCAAACTTTCCAGATCTGACTGAGCTGGTGACTCTGTGGCATTTTATTCTGTTGACCACCCCCTCCCGCCACTGAAATTTCCCGCTTCCTGGGCTTCTAGACTTTGCCACCTCCTGGCTCTCCTTCTGCCTCCATATCTGTTCCTCCTCCACCTGCAAGGGCATCTCTCACTCTCTTTCATTCTTGTCACTCTCCCTCCTGGACCCTGTGTGCCATGCCATCTCCAAGTCTGTACTCCCAGTCCCAACCTCTCACAGCTCCCAAGCAGCAATCTCTTGGAAACAGCTATGCTAATGATCCCGGCATGTGAGCAACATGCCTGGTGCCTACACATCCTTAGATCTGCACTGCGTTTTTACAGCTGATCCACCACAAGGATCAACACAACAGAAAATGATAAGGTGACTTGGAAAATGGCCTGTGAATAGTCTCTCAAAGGTTAACACATCCTGGCACCTTGTTTACAGTATTCTTTCTTTTAGCAGATGTCTTCATCTCACTTTACCTGGTGAAAAGTTAAAGCCCACTTTGCCTCTGAACTCTGAATCAGGGGGGTACAACACAGTCAACATGAGTTTAATAGCACCCAACATGAGGATCTGCGGGTCCTCCCTAAGACTGAACAACTGGGAAGAACTAAAGGGCAGAGGCCCAACAGAGGGCTAGTTAGCCTTGTTTATCCTGAGAACACAAACTCTGACTTTGGAGAATTAAGGAATATTTTGGAGACAGTCCCTGCTACTTGGAGGCAAACTAAAGCCCACCTTCGAGCACTGGTAGAGAAGAAGGTAAAGAGAGGCAGCAGGAAGCCTGGACAGGTTAAAAAAAATATTCTAATTTAAATGTTCAAAAGGACCATTATTGGATCTTAATTCCTGCCAGTAAATAGAGCATTTAATTATATGACAATGAGCTATAAATATAACCCTTCTAGAAAGGAAATACAGAATAGAGTTCTCTGCTCCAGGGAATATCCTTTGCTTTTCAAAAGAATAACCTGAGCTAACTTGCTCATGTTTCTTGGTGGGTGATCAGATAAGTTTAGAGCAGACCCATTTAGGGGAACAGCAGGTGCACAGAAGGGGGCCATGGACTAAGTTAAATGTCAATGCTCACAGGTAAAATATGGCAAATATCCCTGTCCCCTCAATCAACCTCTTCTAAAACCCTCTTAAGAAACACCATGATCAATGCCTTCCTTCATTCAGTAAACAAGTCCACAAGAAGCACAACAAAGGTCAGGGCGATAGTTACGCCCATCTAATGGGCAGGTACTCCTTCTTTATACCAGAGCTCTGAGAACTGAAGGAAAACAATACACAGTCAGAGCAACAAATGATGGCCAAGGCTGTTTGCTTCTCTCAGAATACCCAGTTCAAGATTCTTCACTGAAAACACCCTTCCACAGAGCACAGGACAGAGCTTGAAGAATAAGCATGTATGTTTCCTAGAAATTGTCAGACCAGAACAATCCTACTTCCAAACATAGCAACAACAGTGGCAAAAAACTGTTGAGGGTGGCTGGGGGGATGGGTGAAATAGATAAAGGGGATTACCAGGACACTATCTTGATGAGAACTGAGAAATGTATACAATTGTTGAATCACTATATTGTACACCTGAAACCAATATAACATTGTATATTAATTATACTTCAAAAACAGAAAATAAATAAAAAACAAGCCACAAAATAAAATAAGGACCTTTTTGTTTGTGGTTTCAATGATTACACTTACTTCTATAATGAAAAAAAAAAACCTGTTAATTAGGGAAATAACTAAGGAAATTTCACTATAATTAGGGAAAATCTAAAACCATGGTATTTTATGAATGTTTTCAGCTTTCACTTTTCCCTAGAGGTTCTGGCCAAATTCCCAGCATACATTTATCTGATGATGTTTCAAACGATGGCAAAAACAGACTATCATATTCCAGTTGTTGCTGCTGCTAGTGTCTCTGGGCCTCCCTCCTCTGTAAGCTGTTTTATGCCTTGGGGGGCGGAGCAAGATGGCGGAGGAGTAGGAGACCTGGATTTCGTCTGGTCTCAGGAATTCAGCTGAATAGGGATCAAACCATTCTGAACACCTACGAACTCAACAGGAGATCGAAGAGAAGAGTAGCAACAACTCTCTGAACAGAGAAGCGACCACTTACTGGAAGGTAGGACGTGCGGAGAAGTGAATCCAAGGCGATATTCCGGAGGATATATGGCGGGGGGGGGGGGGGCCTCCACCGGCCGCTTCTGGCAAGTGATAGAGCGGGGAACACAAAATCGGACCTTTTAGAAGTTAGCTCCGCTGACGGACGTCACCAGTGGCTAAGCGGGGGGTGGAATCCTCCCGGGACAGTGTGGTCTCAGGACCCTTGGGGTCACAGAAAGACCGGGGGTGCCTGAGTGCGGCAGAGCTCCCAGGTATCGGAGCGGGGAAGCCGGCTGCAGAGACGGAGCCGAGGCGCAGGCTCTCAGCTCGGGTTGCCATAGACTGTGATCCGCGGCCCAGTCGGGCCACTGCTCCTCCAGTAGGGACCCAACAAGCGGCAGAGCTGGGGAGACTCCCCTTTCTCCCCAGGGCAGGAGCGGCGCGGGAGGGCACCGCAGGGATCTGCTGGGTTTGGAGACTCCACACGGGGTCGGGTGCCAGAGATAGAAACGCTCAGTCACAGGCCGGGTGAGCACGGAGTGCGGCCGGAGACCAGGGAGACGGGAGTGACTGCTTTTCTCTGGGGGCGCACTGAGGAGCGGGGCCCCGAGTTCTCGGCTCCTCCTGGTGGAGATTGGAAGGCCACCATTTTCGCCCTGGTCCTCCAAAGCTGTACCGAGAGCTTGCAGGGAACAAAAGCTCCTGAGAGCAAACCTGGGCAGCTTGCTTAGCCCGGACGACAAGGGCGGGGCAATTCAGCCTCCGGCAAAGACATTTGGAAACCACGGCAACAGGCCCTTCCCCCAGAAGATCAGCACGAACAGCCAGCCAAGACCAAGTTTACCGATCAAGGAGAACGGGAGAACTCCAGCGCTAGGGGAATACTGCACATAGAATTCATGGCTCTTTTTTGCCATGATTCATTAGTTCATCAAAGTTAATTTTTTTAACTTTTTTTTTATTTTTATTTTTCCCTTTTTCAACCATCTTATCAATCCCTTTTTAAAAAAAACATTTTTTATTTTTCATTTTTAGTCATATTTTATCCCTTCATAGTAGTTACCCTTATTTTTGGCATATATATATAAGTTGTTCTCTCTTTAAAATTCTGAGATACAGTTTCTTCTAACAGATCAAAATATACCCTAAATCACTAGTGTATGGCTTTCTTCTAGTCTCCTGCCTGATCACATTCTTTTTTTTTTTAAATCATCTTTCTTTTTTCAAACAACTTATCAATTCCTTTTATAAAATCTTTTATAATTTTCATCTTTACAGTCATCTTCCATCCCTTCATTGTATCAACCCTTATTTTGTACATATATGTCTTTCTTCCTTTAAAATTTTAGGAGGCACTTTTTTCTAACAGACCAAAATACGCCCCAAATCTAGTGTGTGGCACTGATCTATGCACTAGCCTGATCATATTTGATCATATTCTGCTTTTTTGTATTGTTCTGTTTTTTTTATCTTTTTTTCTCTTTTTTTTTCTCTTTTTTCTTTCTTTCCCTTTCTTTACCCCTGGTTTCAGGTCTTTTCTGATTTGTATACAGTGTATTTGCTGGGGACGTTGTTAACCTGTTAACATTTTGTTCTCTCATTCATCTATTCTCCTCTGGACAAAATGACAAGATGAAAAAAATCACCTCAGCAAAAAGAACAAGAGGTAGTACCGTCAGCCAGGGACCTACTCAATACGGACATTAGTACGATGTCGGACCTAGAGTTCAGAATCATGACTTTAAAGATACTAGCTGGGCTTGAAAAAAGCGTGGAAGTTATTAGAGAAACCCTTTCTGGAGAAATAAAAGAACTAAAATCTAACCAAGTCGAAATCAAAAAGGCTATTGATGAGATGCAATCAAAAATGGGGGCACTAACTGCTAGGATAAATGAGGCAGAAGAGAGAATCAGTGATATAGAAGACCAAATGATGGAAAATAAAGAGGCTGAGAAAAAGAGGGAGAAACAACTACAGGATCACGAGGGCAGAATTCGAGAGATAAGCGATACGATAAGACAAAACAACATTAGAATAATTGGGATCCCAGAAGAAGAAGAAAGAGAGAGGGGGGCAGAAGGTATATTGGAGCAAATAATAGCAGAGAACTTCCCTAATGTGAGGAAGGAAACAGGCATCGAAATCCAGGAGGCACAGAGAACCCCTCTCAAAATCAATAATAATAGGTCAACACCCTGACACCTAATAGTAAAACTTACGAGTCTCAGAGACAAAGAGAAAATCCTGAAAGCAGCTCGGGAGAAGAGATATGTAACCTACAATGGTAGAAATATTAGATTGGCAACAGACCTATCCACAGAGACCTGGCAGGCCAGAAAGGACTGGCAAGATATCTTCAGAGCACTAAACGAGAAAAATATGCGGCCAAGAATACTATATCCAGCTAGGCTGTCACTGAAAATAGGAGAGAGAAAATCTTCCAGAACAAACAAAAACTAAAGGAATTTGCAAACACGAAACCAGCCCTCCAAGAAATATTGAAAGGGGTCCTCTAGGCAAAGAGAGAGCCTAAAAGCAGCATAGATCAGAAAGGAACACAGACAATATACAGTAACAGTCACCTTACAGGCAATACAATGGCACTAAATTCATACCTTTCAATAGTTACCCTGAATGTAAATGGGCTCAATGCCCCAATCAAAAGACACAGGCTATCAGACTGGATTAAAAAACAAGACCCATCAATATGCTGTCTGCAAGAGACTCATTTTAGACCCAAAGACACCCCCAGATTGAAAGTGAGGGGGTGGAAAACCATTTACCATGCTAATGGACACCAAAAGAAAGCTGGGGTGGCAATCCTTATATCAGACAAATTAGATTTTAAAACAAAGACTGTAATAAGAGATGAGGAAGGACACTATATCCTACTTAAAGGGTCTATCCAACAAGAAGATCTAACAATTGTAAATATCTATGCCCCGAACATGGGAGCAGCCAATTGTATAAGGCAATTAATAACAAAAGTGAAGAAACACATTGACAATAATACAATAATAGTGGGGGACTTAAACGCCCCCCTGACTGAAATGGACAGATCATCTAAGCAAAAGATCAACAAGGAAATAAAGACTTTAAATGACACACTGGACCAAATGGACTTCACAGACATATTCAGAACATTCCATCCCAAAGCAACGGAATACACATTCTTCTCTAGTGCCCATGGAACATTCTCCAGAATTGATCACATCCTAGGTCACAAATCAGGTCTCAACCGGTACCAAAAGATTGGGATCATTCCCTGCACGTTTTCAGACCACAATGCTTTGAAACTAGAACCCAATCACAAGAGGAAAGTCAGAAAGAACTCAAATACATGGAGGCTAAAGAGTATCCTACTAAAGAATGAATGGGTCAACCAAGAAATTAAAGAAGAATTAAAAAAAATTCGTGGAAACCAATAAAAATGAAAACACAGCTGTTCAAAATCTTTGGGATACAGCAAAGGCAGTCCTGAGAGGAAAGTATATAGCAATACAAGCCTTTCTCAAGAAACAAGAAAGGTCTCAAATACACAACCTAACCCTACACCTAAAGGAGCTGGAGAAAGAACAGCAAATAAAGCCTAAACCCAGCAGGAGAAGAGAAATAATAAAGATCAGAGCAGAAGTCAATGAAATGGAAACCAAAAGAACAGTAGAACAGATCAACGAAACTAGGAGCTGGTTCTTTGAAAGAATTAACAAGATTGATAAACCCCTGGTCAGACTTATCAAAAAGAAAAGAGAAATGACCCAAATCAACAAAATCATGAATGAAAGAGGAGAGATCACAACCAACACCAAAGAAATACAAACAATTATAAGAACATATTATGAGCAACTCTATGCCAGCAAATTAGATAACATGGAAGAAATGGGTGCATTCCTAGAGATGTATCAACTACCAAAATTGAACCAGGAAGAAATAAAAAACCTGAACAGACCTATAGCCACTAAGGAAATTTAAGCAGTCATCAAAAATCTCCCAAGAAACAAAAGCCCAGGGCCAGATGGCTTCCCAGGGGAATTCTATCAGACATTTAAAGAAAAATTAATACCTATTCTCCTGAAACTGTTCCAAAAAATAGAAATGGAAGGAAAACTTCCAAACTCATTTTATGAGGCCAGCATTACCTTGATCCCAAAGCCAGACAAAGACCCCATCAAAAAGAATTACAGACCAATATCCTTGATGAACATGGATGCAAAAATTCTCACCAAAATACTAGCCAATAGGATCCAACAGTACATTAAAAGGATTATTCACCACGACCAAGTGGGATTTATCCCTGGGCTGCAAGGCTGGTTCAACATCCGCAAATCAATCAACGTGATACAATACATTAACAAAAGAAAGAACAAGAATCATATGATCCTCTCAATAGATGCAGAAAAAGCATTTGACAAAGTACAGCATCCTTTCTTGATCAAAACTCTTCAGAGTATAGGGATAGAGGGTACATACCTCAATATCATAAAAGCCATCTATGAAAAACCTACAGCAAATATCATTCTCAATGGGGAAAAGCTGAGAGCTTTTCGCCTAAGGTCAGGAACACGGCAGGGATGTCCACTATCACCACTGCTATTCAACATAGTATTAGAAGTCCTAGCCACAGTAATCAGACAACAAAAAGAAATCAAAGGCATCCAAATCGGCAAAGAGGAAGTCAAACTCTCACTCTTTGCAGATGATATGATACTGTATGTGGAAAACCCAAAAGACTCCACCCCAAAACTGCTAGAATTCATATAGGAATTCAGTAAAGTGGCAGGATATAAAATCAATGCACAGAAATCAGTGGCATTCCTATACACCAACAAGACAGAAGAGAGACAAATCAAGGAGTCGATCCCATTTACAACTGCACCCAAAACCATAAGATACCTAGGAATAAATTTAACCAAAGAGGCAAAGGATATGTACTCAGAAAACTATAAAATACTCAGGAAAGAAACTGAAGAAGACACAAAGAAATGGAAAAACGTTCCATGCTCATGGATTGGGAGAACCAACATTGTGAAGATGTCAATGCTACCTAGGGCAATCTACACATTCAATGCAATCCCCATCAAAATATCATCCACTTTTTTCAAAGAAATGGAACAAATAATCCTAGAATTTGTATGGAACCAGAAGAGACCCCGAATAGCCAGAGGAATATTGAAAAAGAAAAGCAAAGCTGGCGGCATCACAATTCCGGACTTCCAGCTCTATTACAAACCTGTCATCATCAAGACAGTATGGTACTGGCACAAAAACAGACACACAGATCAATGGAACAGAATCGAGAGCCCAGAAATGGACCCTCAACTCTATGGTCAACTTATCTTTGTTAAAGCAGGAAAGAATGTCCAATGGAAAGAAGTCTCTTCAACAAATGGTGTTGGGAAAATTGGACAGCCACATGCAGAAGAATGAAACTGGACCATTTCCTTACACCACACACAAAAATAGACTCCAAATGGTTGAAAGACCTAAACGTGAGACAGGAGTCCATCAAAATCCTAAAGGAGAACACAGGTAGCCACCTCTTCGACCTCAGCTGCAGCCACTTCTTCCTAGAAACATCGCCAAAGGCAAGGGAAGCAAGGGCAAAAATGAACTATTGGGACTTCATCAAGATAAAAAGCTTTTGCACAGCAAAAGAAACAGTCCACAAAACCAAAAGACAACCGACAGAATGGGAGAAAATATTTGCAAATGACATATCAGATAAAGGGCTAGTATCCAAAATCTATAAAGAACTTATCAAACTCAACACCCAAAGAACAAATGATCCAATCAAGAAATGGGCAGAAGACATGAACAGACATTTTTCCAAAGAAGACATCCAAATGGCCAACAGACACATGAAAAAGTGCTCAACATCGCTCGGCATCAGGGAAATCCAAATCAAAACCTCAATGAGATACCACCTCACACCAGTCAGAATGGCTAAAATTAACAAGTCAGGAAACGACAGATGTTGGCGGGGATGTGGAGAAAGGGGAACCCTCCTATACTGTTGGTGGGAATGCAAGCTGGTGCAACCCCTCTGGAAAACAGTATGGAGGTTCCTCAAACAGTTGAAAATAGAGCTACCGTACGATCCAGCAATTGCACTACTGGGTATTTACCTCAAAGATACAAATGTAGGGATCCAAAGGGGGTCGTGCACCCCAATGTTTATAGCAGCAATGTCCACAATAGCCAAACTGTGGAAAGAGCCAAGATGTCCATCGACAGATGAATGGATAAAGAAGATGTGGTATATATACACAATGGAATATTATGCAACCATCAAAAGGAATGTCGTTGCCATTTGCAATGACATGGATGGAACTGGAGGGTGTTATGCTGAGTGAAGTAAGTCAATCAGAGAAAGACATGTATCATATGACCTCACTGATATGAGGAATTCTTAATCTCAGGAAACAAACTGAGTGTTGCTGGAGTGGTGGGGGGTGGGAGGGATGGGGTGGCTGGGTGATAGACATTGGGTAGGGTATGTGCTATGGTGAGCTCTGTGAATTGTGCAAGACTGTTGAATCACAGATCTGTACTTCTGAAACAAATAATGCAACATATGTTAAGAAAAAAGAAAAAGAAGAAGATAGCAGGAGGGGAAGAATGAAGGGGAGTAAGTCAGAGGGGTCGACGAACCATGAGAGACGATGGACACTGAAAAACAAACTGAGGGTTCTAGAGGGGAGGAGGGTGGGGGGATGGGTTAGCCTGGTGATGGGTATTAAAGAGGGCACATTCTGCATGGAGCACTGGGTGTTATGCACAAACAATGAATCATGGAACACTACATCAAAAACTAATGATGTAATATATGGTGATTAACATAACAATAAAAAATGTTTTATGCCTTGAAGGCGTGCTGTCAGAACCCCTTGAGCCTCAGGTGATTGAGCCCATACCAGCTGGCTAACTGGACACACCCACACCCCACACCGGAACACAGCCCAGACGCCTCTTCAATACACCAGTCAGTGCTTCCCCACCTCTTACCAGGGAGTGTGTGGAGGCAGGTTAGCATGCTTCTATGGAAACACATCAGAAAGTCAAAAGGGACTGGAGAAATATAAAATTCCTCAGGAACCAAATGAGTTTCTTCTGATGACATGATTGTCGCTGTCAAATCAGAGTATGGATGCAAAGTGCCTGGAGTTTATGGGGGGAAAGATGTGGCGTCATCTGCTCTCCACACTCTACAGTCAATTATGTCTGTAACTACACACTGAGAGAACTCCTTATCTCATGCAGTGACAATTAAAATGTCACCCCGGAGAGACTAAGAACACAGATTCATCGTGACTTCTACTTAGAGAACTATAAACACTGCTGGTGTCACATTTGGACTCTATGCAGGGGCTTCTTTCCCACTGAGGATTCAACACCTTCCCAGGAAAAAAGCCTTCCACCAGAAAGTAAATCCACGTTACCTCAACCTCGAATGCAAGGTGCCCACTGCAGCTGAACTCTCAGAGAACCTAAAACCGAATATCTCACCAAATTTCCTAAGAGACAGTCACAAAATACCTGTGGTTCTGACCCTAGGAACCTGTTTGCCTTTTTCTATGTACAACTGAATCAGAGCATATCGTACACTCTCCTTCTGAAGGCCTTGATGTTGACTCCATTTGAGTTGATAAAACTGCCTCCCAGCTGTGTAGTTCTTTTCCCATTTTCTCCCCTTTTTCCTTTCAATAAACTTCCTGCTGAGGCAAAAGAGGCTGGAGCAGTGTAGCTGAAGGTCCCTCGTGAATGCTAAAAATGATTTAATCTGCTAGCAGTATTTCTTTCAAAAGAGAGAAGCATGGTCTCCTGGGCCAGTGCAATGCTATCGACATTATGTATGTGTGGTAGGTAGAAAAATGGCACCCCAAAGATATCCACCTCCTAATCCCCAAAACCTGCAAATATGTTCCCTTACACAGCCAAAGGGGCTTTACAGATGTGATTAAGTTAAGGATATTGAGCTGAGGAGATTATCCTGGATTATCCCAGAGGGCCAAATCTAATCACAAAGGTCCTCAGAAGAGGGAGGCAGGAGAGTCCAAGAAGCAGAGGTCAGTGTGAGGTGACTGCTGGCTTTGAAGATGCAGGAAGGGACCACAAGTCAAGGAATGTGGATAGCCTCCAAAAGTTGGAAAAATCAAGGAAACAGATTCTCCCCTAGATCCTCCAGAAAGACAACTTGATTTTAGCCCAGTGAAACCTGTTTCAGTCTTCTGACCTTCAGAATTGTAAGATAATAAATATGTGTTGCTTTAGGCCAGTAAATTTGTGGTAATCTATTCCAGCAGCAATAGATAATACGGGATGTTACTTCCTCCCTCCTGACTAATCCAATCTAGGAGTTCTGGGGAAGCAGGTGGGGGAAACACCTAGCTAATCCCCAGACTCTTTCTCTACTACTCCAACTCTCGATTATCTGTTTTGTCAACAGAAACTAACCAGGTACAGTTTCCCTTATTTGGAGAACTGCAGAATTCTTAAGGCCATTTGATAAGCCAAACCTGTAATTTTATCCAAGAGGAAAATAAGAACTCAAAGAGGTTCAAGGAACTCCCATGGACACTGCTGACTTCTCACTTTCTGATCCAGTTCTCTTAGTTTCCTATATCCTGCCCATATTGTGAACAATTCCATCCCTCAGAAATATACTCTTCCCCCCCACTCTAATTCCCTTGGCAAATTTTTCTCTGACATAAATATTTCAATCACTAAAATGTACATATTTTGCATATTCTAGCTAGGAAGCAATACAGACTGGCCAGCAAATCCACGACAAACCCAACGAACAGAAAGAAGGTCAGCTCGTGCACCGAGGAGGACTGCTAGGTTGCCAGAGACTGACATCTCAAAGCCAGGTGAACTCAGCTTCTGCTGAAATGTAGAAGATAGTGTAAATCAATGTGCAGGTTTGTCAAGTTGTAGGTTCTACAAACGCCACCTGAAATACTGAAGAGAGTTTTTACCACTTTAAACTCACAGCTTTTTACAAGGCTTGTTTGTATTATTTTGAATCAGAATCATATCTTTAGAGCTGGCAGAGACTTAAAGACCGTTAGTTCGATCTTTCATTTAGTCGAAGAATTCTCTCTACAAGAGCACGTACACATGCCTCAGTCTTGACCCAGAAGCACAATCCAAACAATGTCTCGGAGGGCTCTGCTCCCAGCTGCATTATCAAGTCTTGCCGTCAAGCGGGCGTGTAAGTGGCGACACAGACGACAGGCTCACTTGGCCACACACTGAACTGAATCACACGGACTCCTAAACATCTCCCGAGTAAAGAATAAAAAATTGAGAATCATATGATGTCAAGTGGAATTAAGTATTGTGTATAGGAGAGTATACTTAACCTAAAAAAAACAAAAGGCCCACTAGAAACAAGCAAACTAGCAGATTTCAAGTTTCTCAGCTAACTTGTAAACTCCTCAGGACAGCCACTGTCTGGACACACTGCTCCTTCTTGCCTGTCACCCTTACTTTACGATGGGCAAACAATCAGTGTGTGGTGAATTCAACTGGGACTGACCCGTCCCTGCTTTGCTCTCAGAAAGGAGCAGATCCCCACAATGTGAACTGTACTTTCTTCTGGCCCTTCAATAGAAACTGAACTTCCCCAGCTTCATAAACACTTGCACAAGCGATCTAAACTCTTGGTGGTGGTCCAGGTTCTTGTACCAGCTTTTGTTCCTTGATTTGAAGCTTATTTTCATCTGGGCCCAAGGTTCTGACCGATGCATCTATTACTTCTGAGCACTGGGGGAATGAGGTGCTAGCAGACTCACTGTAAGAGTAAGGAGTCAGTCTCCCTTGAGTCTGGTGCTCCTGAGCTCCTGGCCATCTGTTCTGTAGACAGAACATCTTGGTCTTAGTTTTCCCTGCACTAACCACACACTCCACTGTTACTCTTGTCATTATCACTATACTGTGCTAGTCCTATAGCACTCAGACACAACAAACTGACCAAGAACCACAATATACAAAAAAAGGTTATAAGAGATGCAATATCCTTTAAAACGAGACAGAGCACCTACTTTGCTTTAAATTCAGCATGGCATAGTACATTGACGTTATGTCCAGTGTCCAGTTGGCTTAAACCCAACTGTGCCTTGGTTTCCTCACCTGTTCTCCCTGCTGTGGTAGGTTACTGTGATGACCAGGGAGAATGTAGATAGGATGCTATTATTAGTAGCTCTTAACCATTATTGTTATTTGCACAGTATTACACGGATGTTTATTGTAATTTTCCTTAGCTCCGACAAAGAATAAATTACTTCTAATTAAAACATTAATAAAATTCATCTGGAAGGGTTTCTTTTCCTTTACATTTTTATTCAAGGCCTTGACTAAAGCTTTAAAAAAAAAGCCTTATGCAGATTTCTCAATAAATTATTGTCCTAAAGCCTGGAGACTAGAGGCAAAAGTAAAGCCTACCATCTTGGCTACATAAAGAAAGAAAGGAAGAGAGGAAAGAAAGGGAGAAGAGAGAGAGGAAGGAAGGTGCAAAAAAATAAACAAAAGTAAAACTGATTTTTAAAAAAAGCATAGGCATGCACCAAGCTCTAACCAGTTTGCCTCAGATGTTCTCTCTGAAGGAAATAATTTGTATTGTTCGGGCTAAATGACCAGTTCACACATAAAGATTAAGAATCAGTGCATCTTGGAGGCTTTTCAGGCAAATGTCTACTTCAGATCAGGAGGGCATTGTCCTCTTCTGGGGACGAAGGGAAGACAAGCCCTCTGCCTGTTAGAACAAAGATGTAACCCTGCCTCCACCATTCACTGGCCACGACACTTAAATATGTATTTAATCCCTCAGAGTCCTGTTGGCCCCATTTGTCCAGTGGGACAGAGTGGCTCCATACTGAGCTATGATAAAAATTCAGGTTAACCTGCATCCTATCAGCTGGGTCACTCACCTCTGCCTTTAGGAAAACACATAAATGCTGTTCCCTGCCCCAGGGTGCGGCCAAAGGACCTTAAATTGAAATCTATACTTCTCCAAAAGGGAATAGCTCTAAAGAAACCTAGGGTGATGATTAAGACAAGGCTGAGAACCTTTTGGCCTTTTCTGGGTGAGGAGCAGATGGAGGGGTATCCAGAAGGTAGTCGTGAGGACTGAGCAGAGAGTTAAAAGTCAATAATAGCAGACACCTGTAGAAACCAGCAACGCAGCCTGAACGGCAGTCCGAAAACCACAGAAAGGACAAAACCTCATACTCCTCTAAGTTTACCGCAGGGAACAGAGCCAACTACAGAGTTAAGTCAAGCCCACGGGCTACAAGTGCAATCAGGTAAACTGCCTCAGGAAGGGGGATGATTAGGTTTCAATATAAGAAAAGATCCTGATACTTCGGACTGTTTTCTCTCTAGCCATGAAGTGATCTCCATACTACAGCATGTGGATTCTGGCTAAAAGCAATTTTCTCCCCTTCATTCAGATCTAGAGACAGGGAAGTCCCTGGGCGGCCACATCAAACAGAGCTGGAAGAACAAGAAATTCCCCACAACTTCTGTGACCACCTGTTAACCTAGTGAGTTCCTCCGACAGATAGGTTCTGTTGAATCCACACTTTGGTCTACCTTCCCGGATTTCCACTGGCCTGCGCGGTCCCTCTCTCAGCTGGCTTAGAAACGGTTTGGCCCATATCCCACCCACATTCTAAATTCACAGATAAAAGGAGAGGAGAGACAATTTTGATTAGGGTAACAGGACCTCCACAGTTGACTCTGATTTGCCTTCTGATGCACAGAATCTTTGAGGGGAAAAAAAGTTACAACTTATCAGGTGCTGAGAGTAAGGCACTGCTCACTTACTACTCACACAACCTCCATGAGGTAGACAGGACAGTATCACCATCCCAACTTTATAGATACAGAAATAAAATATCAGATTGTAATGAGTGGCATGGCCAGGTTAAGCCCACATTTGATCTTTCATTGATTAGCAACTCTCCCATAACAGTAACCTATATAGGTAACCTATATAGAACAAAATATCTCTATTGGGAAAAAAAATTAGATGTAACCTAACAGAAAAATCTTGTGTATGTGAGGGTTTTTTTAAAAAAAAAAATCCATTTAAAGAAAGAAGTTCCTATTGACATTTCTTTTTTTTTTGATTTAGTAATTTTTAACGTCTATTGCCTTGGAAAGCTTTTTAAGAGGATTTGTGAAAGTATATAAGCCCTCTAATGTTTTCCTAATTTTAATTTTTCATCATGAATTTCTCTCATGATCTCAAAAATTATTCAGATCCTTGTAAAAATGTCCTACAATAAACCTAATGTCAGGAAAAACTGAGACATGTTGAAATATGAACTAATGAATGAATGGATGAACGAACTAACAAACTCTAGAACAAACAGTACACCGCTGTCCTATATGCCTAAATTACCTAACTTCAATAAGAACTGTGACTGGAAACTCCTAACCAATGACAGCCCCATAGTGGTTTCTGGATGCTAAATATAGGCCAGGTCCAAATTCCCAAAGCCTAACCCTGGCTTTATCACACATACTTGGTAAAAGAATGTTACCCTGATAAAGTCCTCCTGTCTGGCCAGGCTTAACTAAATGTCCCCAATGTGTCCTGTTTTCCACCTAACTGCCAGGGAGGAAATGGCTCACTTCTATCTCTTGGTGTCTAGCCAGATGATACTAAAAAGTCCTTGATCCTGCCACTGCAACAAGAAGTGCATTGCCATCAGTTACGTTAGAGCTGCTGTGTGATAAATCTGAATATTGCATAATAAAGAGAAAAGTCTTGGGCTACCTTATAGCTACAAAAGGGACATGTGAAGCTATTTGGTGCAGGATAACTCAACAATCAACTTGAAAAGCCCTTGGGATACAATGGCATATGCATTCTTGTAAAATGGTTCTTCTAACATCATAATGCATTTGAATTCCTAAGTCCTTATATACAACAATGGTCCCTTCATTTTATTTGAACACAGAGCAGCAGAATTTTTCTTTCAGCAGGTATGCATCGCTGTAAGAAAGTCCAGGTCAATCAGCTCATGTTCCATGAAGGCAAATCTAAGCCGTGCCAAAACCAAGTGACAGAGAAAAAGCGTGCCCTATTGGCTCTAAGTTCTTACGGGCTTACTTTCCAAACGATGACCTGCATTGTCTTTATGGTCTGGCTGTAGGACCCCAAGCCTCTCACTTGTTCACGCAGTCAAGAAGAGATGCGGCAGTGTCTTCATGATAAAATCACCTTTGCCTGGCAGAACGGCTCTACCCAGCAGCCCTATTAGTGCCCACTCCTTCCTCTGCAGCTGGAAACACTAACAAAGGAATACGGTTCTTAGACTTCTCCAGCACCACCTGGGCTTCTGCTCATAATGGAAACCGGCTCCTGCTAGAGCCGCTTCCACACTCAGGGAAGTAGGGTCACAGTTGCTTTGGAGAGTCTAATGCAGGCTCTCTGTAGGCCCTCTTCTCAGAAAAGATAAAGAGAAAAAAGAAAAATAAAAATGTGCATATGACCTTAGGGGTTTCCCTGACCTCCAGGTTTAGAATCCACTTTACAAGGCTGAAGAGGAAGAATGGGATCCAGAAGAGAGAGGAGAGTTGCGGGAGGGGGTGAGCATGGGGAGGAGGGCCAGAGAGACTCAGAGAGAGAGCCAGACCAAGTGACAACACAGAGAGAAGCAACCTTCTTCCCTTCTCACCTAGCCTGGGAATCAGGTCATTTGGGTTCTGGTCCAGATTCTCATTTCTTAATGATCTTGAGTAAGTTCTTAGAATAAGCCCTCAATTCCTCAATATATAAAATGAGGGGCATTAACTAGATAACTTTAAAGCACTTTACACAGATTAACTCCCTTAATCCTGACACCAATCCTTTGTGATAGGTATTATTTTTCTCCAGAGTTCACACTTGACAAAATAGAGTCATCCATAGTTAGTGAGCAACAAAGCAGGGGTAAAGAACTCAGATCATCTGGTTTAGAGTCCATGCTTTTAATCACTACTATGTTGTTACTGCTTTCAACCAACTCACAGACTAGGGAGAATTGTTCCTGTACAAAAACAAACTAACATTTTGACAGTGGAATGAATGAAACTATAAAATGCATACAGAATGCATAACTATAAAATTACTATATATGTAAATATAAAGTGGACAGACATTTTACGAAAAGGAAATTGCGTGGTGTCTTATACACACTGGTTGAGTACATTTATTTATTTATCATGAAGACTGCAGATAGCTTCATGTATCTTAATAATATTTAAAATACCAGAGAGATAACTCACTTTCTTGAAAGAATAAAATTATTTTCAACAAAGAATAGTTTATAAGTGTTAATGTCTTTACTGGTTGTCTATAGTACACTTCTTTAACCAGATGTATTTATTAGAATACTGCATATCAATTACTTTATTCCCAAGAAATACAGGAAAGGAGCAGACTAATTTATCGATGTCTATCTGAAAACAATTTGGGGAAGGCAATGAAGATACTAACCATGATATTAGTAATAAACTAGAAAAAAAATGCTTAGGATTGTAGAATCACCTGTAATGCAATCAAATACTTTCTTAAAACCTTTACCAAAAAAAAAAAAAATCAAAGTGACTATCAGGTTGTTTTGAGCATGTTATAGCTCTTTTTCAAAGCAAATGTATGAAATCTCCTACAGCACCTTGCTATCCAAGAGAGACTCATGATGTAAAATATCTTGCTCATCACCTTGGCCATGCCAATCCCCAATTCCATACCTACACCCAAAGTCTTGGTCACCTCAATCTTACCTACCCATTACTGTAACATGAAAGTCCCCCATCAGGCCCTTTCTTGGCCTTTCAATGAACTCCCTAAACCCTAAATTCCAAAACCACTGACAACCTGACTGGTACCATTCCCAAATCCATTAAGCAAAATGGGTCTGCCAGAATCCTCCAGGACTGTGATCTTTTGTGCTTCAGTATGAACTCCTGGTACCCCACCCCAGAGACTGTATCCCCACGTGATGCTGGGAAGGAGCTAGACTTGAGAACACCTGGCCTACCTGATAGATATTAACATTTAGTTATAGGTATCAGTGTTCTCTGCTGTAAAATGAGGGAAATGGCTGGATAGATGACCTCCAGGTCTCCTTCCAGACAAGCTGATAGTCTATGAGTCCAGATTCGAGAGCTATTTCATGGATATTGCTTGCTTGCCAACCAAGACTTCATGCTTCTTCAAAGCAGGGGCCACATTACTCTTCCATGTTTCCAAGCTAACACAGTGCTTCCCCACTTAGTAGGAGCTCAATAAACTTAGGATCATGAGTTTCTATGACTATGTCCTGCTGGCTGAGAAGAACTGGCAAGCTGAGCCTCAGATACTGCTGAATGACTGGCAAATTTTATGCAGATGCTGGTTTACATCTGTTACCAAGCTTACTCTATTGAAAGGAGGCTTTTCTAGCTGGACTTTTGGAGTTTCCCACTGTCTGGCTATGAAACCTTCTTAACAAGGAAGTGTCATCATTGGAAAGTTAAGATTTACAGAAACTAAGAAACAACAATATTCCTTACATTGATATAGGCTTGAATAGTTTGAGTCATTTTCATATGTTACTCCCCGTAAGCCTCTCACAATAGCCCTTGGAGGCAGACAAGGCATACATCATCTGCATTTTACAAATGAGAAAAAGAATCCTAGGAGAGGTTAAGAACTTTCTCATTGGTGGGGGCGCCTGGGTGGCTCAGTTGGTTAAGCGTCTGCCTTCGGCTCAGGTCATGATCCTGGAGTCCTGGGATCGAGTCCCACATCGGACTCCCTGCTTGGCGGGGAGTCTGCTTCTCCCTCTGACCCTTACCCCTTTCATGCTTTCTCTCTCATTCTCTCTCTCAAATAAATAAAATCTTAAAAAGCAAAACAAAACAAAACAAAAAAAAAGAACTTTCTCAATGGTGGAAATGGAATGAGACCCCAGGTCTTCACATTCTATCACTGAATCAGGGTGACACAGAGGGGAGGCAGATGTGTGATGTCTGGCCAGGACAGTGGGGATTTGAGTTCGCTTCATTCATTTTATTTTGTTTGTTTTCCTTTGAATTTGAGTGTACTGAAGCAAGGTTGCAAAGTTTCCAACTGGCCACAGGCCCCATCACATCCAATTATGTAACTTGGTCTCTGGCCCCTAAAGTTATTTGAATTTGTGTCCCTGTGCTAAGTAATTATATTTACCTGCTTATATAAATATAAATAATTGTATCTTACCATATTATATAATATTTTATGAGCATATTCACATACCATATTTTATTTGCTCCTCATAATTCTGCCTACTGATTAGGAAACTAAACTAAGAAGAAAATTTTAAGTGACTTCCACAGGGTCAGGACCTAAAATCTGAACGTGTCATATAAGAAATAACATTATGTGGGAATTTTTAAGCATACGCCAAGGTAAAGTTCTTTAGATAACCGTTACATAAGTGTCTGAACTTGAGTACTCAGGTAGGTGTATTTTGAAGTTTGATTATCACTTAAAGGACAGTCATTCGGAGTATGTGCAGAAATGAAGTTTCTGTATTTCCATGGGGCCAAGTCCCGGGAAAGTCACGTTCCTTTATTTTTCTCTCCAGTGTTCTTGAGTTTCCAATATCAAAGAATAAACTGACAGAAAGTCTTCCCAAAAAAGGAATACTGGCAAAATGAATCCAGCAACATGCAAAAGGATTATATACCATGACCAAGTGAAATATTCCAGGCATGCAAGGCTGGTACAACATACGAGAATCAGTCAACATAACAGACCACATAAATAGAATAAAAAACAGCACCCACATGGTTGCCTCCATAGATATCAAAAGCCTTTGACAAAATCAAACACTCTTTCATGATAAAAACACTTAACAAACTAGAAATAGAAAGAAGTACTTCTTCAACTTGATAAGAGGCATCCATGAAAACCCACAAACAGTATCATACTTAATAGTGAAAGACTGAATGCTTTCCCCTAAGACAGGAATAATAAGCAAAGAAAGAATGTCTGCTCTCACCATTGCTATTCAGCACAGTACTAAACATTCTAACATGCCACTTAGGCAAGAAAAAGGAATAAAAGGTATCCAAATCAGAAAGGAAGAAGCAAAACTACCTCTATTGACAGATAACATGATCTTGCACATATAAAATCCTAAAGAATACACACACACACACACACACACACATTAGGACTAATGAATCTATTCAGCAAGGTTGCAGGATACAAGATCAAGATACAAAAAGAAAGTAAAAATATCAGGGACCCATGATCCCATCACTAAATACTAGCAACTAAAAAGCTTGCTCTTTTAATTTCATTAATCTCAACCTGAGATGTAGAATATAAAATTCAGAATTTATTTTGGCTTTCAAGACTATCTATAATATTTGGTTAAGAAACGTGTTTCCTGGTATACACACAGTTCTGGAAAATGTGGAGGGAAAGGTACTTTTGTTTATAGAGCCAAGAAAGTGAAGTGATAAGAAATAGAAAAGATTGTGAAGCAACAAAAGAAATTCTGCCAGGCTCACTAAAGAACACTAATCTGTTCAGGTTTTACTTTTCTTCTAATGGGTTTTCTTCAAAGTACTTTATAGCAGTTGCAATTAGCTCAAAATATTGCATCTTGGTGCTCAGACAAACTAGAAAGTAATGACTACATTTTCAGTTATTTAGTTTATATTCTTACTTTGGCCCAGTCTCCCAGAGATTTTAAACACCATTAAACACTTCACAATATTGGTGTGGACTGTTTCCTTCTTCAATTTCATTAGTATTAACATAAAAGTGGTATCTCATTCCAACAATATTGAACAGGCTTCTTAGGTAACAGAAACTGTACATACACAGAAAGGAAGATTTTTCATTGTTTCAGAAAAGTATTACATTTGTTTCTTTTCTGAAAACTTGAATACAGACACAGCCTGCTCTAAAATCTATAAGGTGTAAAGTGAACCAAGAATAAGCCTAAACTCTGAGAGGTCCTGCTAAGTTTCAAGAAATTCCTTTCATACCATTTACCTTCAGGACCTCAATAAACATTCATTCACTCACATCAATGGTCAATTATCATTCCCTCTGTATTTGTAGGTTACCACATCTTCTTTTGTTGTTTAAATTTGTTGTAAACAAAAATCAAAACCAGACTCAAGTCATAAACAAAGCTTCAGTTAAAGAAAACATTAATGCAGCTTTTCTTTTCCTATAAATCAGACAGTTTATTGCCTGATTCCCTTCCAATTTATATACGGATTTTACTCTTCAATCACAATTTGATTCTAATTATTAAGTGGCAAAATCAAGTCATTAATTTAAGAACCTGGACATAATAATTGAATAATAGTATTCTACTATATATGATAAAGGCAAATTGCTTAAAAATGAAATATTAAGTAAACACATGGCTTTCAAAAATAATTTCCCTATTATTGTAAAGCTGATAACATGGAAACTTTGGCTCTTTGGGTGAAATGCATTTCACCAAATTTTTTCATCAGCCCCCCTTTCTGCAATGAAAATTCAAAAAAGGTGATAAATTCCAGGAAAAGGAAAACCATGGGCCAAAATACAGAAAAATTCTATAATATAAAAGAACACGCTACCAGACAATTCAGGAAGGTCTTTTTCAAATCTTACTATTTTCCTTTAATTTAAAAATACTGATTAACAATAACAACAACAACAAAATACTGATGACCTGTACAGTAGGACTATATCATTGTTTTCAATTTTTCACTGTCTCCCTTTAGGAGGATATGCATCCCTGTAAGTGGCCAAGTGACTGGCACTACTGTTTTATAAAAGGAGGGTATTTGCCTTTCCTACTGATGTCAGGCTTGGGCTCATGACTGATTAGGCCGTTGAAATGGGAGCCATATGACGTATGCCACAGACAGCAAAAGCTCTTTCATTCCCTCCACCGAGAGGATGGCATGTTCCAAAAAAGGTATACTCTTGTCAGCCTAAATCCTAGAATGAAAAAGGCACACCAGGGCACAGCTGACCTTCAAGTACCACGGAATATGGGTAAGAATTACACTTTGAGATCGTAAGCCACTGAGATCTAGGGGTTATTCCCACAGCATTGCCTGACAAAAGCTGACTAATACAAACTACAATCCTAGCATTTAAACCACTTTGTCATTTTAATTTATCTGTAAGTAGACAAACCTGAGGGATGTCATAAACAAGCTTTAGGGAATGTTGATTTCACAATTCAGTATGAAAGAAATATGTAATGACTCATCTTGGTTTGCCAGAATCAGGCAATCTGATGTAAAGCTATCCTATGTTCTGTAGCAGCAATTAATGCAGTGATAAGAGAAGGGAACAGAAAGCACCCAAACCTGAAGTCTATAGAAACGATGAATACATCACTTAGGTTCACTGCACAGACCGCAATGGGCTGTCATCCAGCCAGAGAATCTGAGGTCATTCTAAGTCTGAAACTGGGGAGCAATCATATGGGGATGGATCAAAGTAGAGAGAGGAGGTCAAGGTACGGTCATCCATCTGAAATGGTAGAAAGAACTCGGTTTGGTACAGATGAAAAATTACTAGAAATTTTGTCCCTGGGGCTATCCAAAGTCATTGCTCCTAAATCCACCTAAACATTTCAATAATATAACTGCTTCATCAATTTTCAAGTTCTCTGTCTTCATTGGTTTTTGTTTTAATGGAAATGCATATAATTCTTTTTAAAAAATAGGTGTTTCTTAGCACATACATAGGGATCTTTATAATAACACTAAAGAGGATTGTGAAGTCACAAGAAAATATTTCTGCTCTCAATGGAAGAAAGTATTAGACTATCTTCTATTCTCATCTGTAGTCATTAAATAAACACAAGCCCAGACCTGGAAAAAAAATCAAGTTTTTAAAAAGATACAAACTGAGTGACTCACATAAATGCTTCTAAATATGTTTTAATCAACAGAATGGATACAGCCATTGAATACAATTGCTAACAAAAACATTAAGTAACCATGAGAAAAGAGTAAGGAATTAATAATAAAGTTACCATATTCTGAGGCTCCACTATGTGCCAGGCTACCTGGTTATATTATCTCATTTAATCTTCATGACACATCATGGCACAGGCATTATCACCATTTTATACAGGAAGAAATGGGCTCAGGAAGATTCAGTTACTTGCTCAACTAGAAAATGGCACAGTCATAATCTGAACCCACTGCATGCTGGTTCCAAATCCCTTGGCCTTCCCATTACCAGATGGTGTCTTTCTGGAATTTTGTCACCAAGTGGATTTTTAACCTACCTTAAAGTCTAATTTGTCTTCTACTCGAGGATTTTTACACATTTAAAATCATTTTTGTCATCTGTTTCAATATGTCACCATTCCTTATGCCAATAATCTATTAATTTTACCTCCCCTGAAGTGCTTGTGACATAAATTAAGCCCATTTACTCTATCATTAAAGCAACACTTTTTATAGAATCAATCCTATAGCTAGAAGACATAGTCTGTCTTTCTGTAGAAACTAAAAAGAAACTGTTAAGATAATCTACATAAAAAAGAATCAGCTCACACACAATTTCAGATTACCTTCATAAGGTACTTGTACTCATTTTATTGCTGCACCGTCATTATCATTATTAATAAAGTTACATTTAGGGGTTATGGTAGATTTGACCAGCTGTGGTGAACAGTTGTTATCATTTTCTTCATCCATTAAACTTGTCAAAGTAGTGGTTTTATGAGTATACAAATAATTAAAAGAAAACATATAGACAATGTATTTTTATACATTTTAAACACTGACAACTAGTAGCTAAAATGGCAATGAATTACAATCTTTGCACAGTAAAACCTGTTTCATTGGAATTCTAGTCCAAAATACACAACAACTTGGACACAATATATTATTCCTTCTGAATTAAAAAGTTCAAACTAAATATTAAGATGTTTTTCCATATGTATTGCACTGTATCTGCTAGAAACTATAAACATATACATATAAAATCACAAATATTTTAAGGCTGGAAGGAACCTTGGAACTCATGCCCTATGATTCTATCACTGGTGCTGGTTGGCTACATGTGAGGACTGGAGCCAGACCACCTGGACTAAAACCCCAGCTCTGTACACACCAGTGGTGGGGCTTTGGATTAAGTCACTTTACACCTTTATTTCCTGCTCTTGATATAAAATAAAGAATAACAGAAGCTACTCACAGGTTATGAAGATTAAATGAGATATGATACATGTAAGGGGTTCACTACACTTTCTTACATACAAGAAAACCTAAGAATCCCTGAGGCCAGATGGGCTAAGTGTCCTTCTCAGGAGATAGAGCCATTAATGTCAGAAGACCATGCTGGGGCACCTCACTCTGTCAGTCTTCTTAAAAATCCACTTAAACAGTCCTCAGTTAGAAAAGTCTACAAATTTTTTCCTGGCTACAGAGCTTCATCCAATTACTTCCGAATCAAAATTACTTTCAAAAACACTCTAATTAAATTACAGATGGTGTGACATAGATTTATGCTAAAGTGGTGTATGCAGACTTTTCATTCATTAGTGACTTATTCAAAACTATGAAACATTTATTATTTACATTTTAGAGTCTAATATTTGATACTATCGTCTTCTCTATGGTTCCATGCCCCAAAACTTCCATTTCTCACAGGTATTTGTTTAAAAAGTCTCCACCACCCCCAACATATCTACATCTATAACCACCCACATGCTCTTCCTCTTCCTCTGGGCCTGGCGCAGCCCGCCCACTTCCTTCTCTGAGACATGCCTCCATCCATTTGGCCCATCTTTCCACTCAGAATCTCCACTTCCCCACTTGCTATTCATTCTTGCACCCCCACTGCCATTCCATCAACCACTTCAACCTTCTCATGTTAGGAGACTACTCTAAAGCAGTTGACCTGGGGGGACCCCACTTTCTCATGGTCTCCTACCTCTCCAACCATTTGTATTCAACCTCCTTCAAGGGCTGCGTTCCCTCCCACTGCCCCTCTGTGTCCTCAGCTTAATTCTCATTCTCTCCCCTCTTCCTGGATAATCTTGTCCTGTCTCACAGCTCTCATCAGCACCTGCATGCAGGTAACTCCCAAATCTTTATTTCTGTCCTAACCTTCACTGTTATTATCATACAGTAAACTTTCTACAGGCAATTCTACCTGGATGGCCCAAGGCACTTCAAATGCAACATATTTAAATCTAACCACTTCATCTTTCCCCATTCAGCTTGCTCCTCCTCTTATATTCCCCACCTCATCACACAAGCTAAATGTTCTAAAAGCATCTTTGGTCCTTCATCCTCCCTCATTCCTCTATCCAGTCCAGTCAGTCACCAAGTTCTGCCCATATAATCACCTAAACACCTCTCCCCTGCTCCCCCCCCCACCCCCCGCTCCATCCTCATTGGCCTCATCTTGGCAGCCATCAACTCCCTGACTGACCTCCTGATCCTTACAGCCACCAGAATCATCCATGGACAATGCCTTCTAGAAATAATGATAAAATGCAAATGTGACCATTTTGTTCCCCTGCTCAAAGTCCTCAATAGCAGGCTATCACCTACTGGAAAGTGTTCAAGCTCCTTGGAATGCCAAGCAAGGCCTCCCAAGGCTTGACTCCCAGGGACCCTCCTGCCCGCCCCATTCCTCCCCTACTATTCCTTATCTTGAATGCTTCAGACCTGCAACTTACCTGAATTCATCACTGTTCACAACATGCTATTTTTCACCTTTTTGCCTTTGCTTACCCTTTGCACTATTGTATCTACCCACATTCCCCCTACTCCCAGCCTAACTCCTCTTCATCCTGTAAAACTCAGATATAATTTTCTCCACGAATCTTCCCTAAAACTCCACACTGGAAAGGGTACCCTTTTATGTACTGCACAGGATTCCCTATTAGAGCATATAAAAACTCTACTGAGATTATTTAAATAATCTGCTCCAGGCTAAAGCATAAACACATCAAGGGCTGGAAAAGTGATCTATTCACTTTCTGTGTCTGGTTCAGTAAGTGGTTGTTCATCTCAACCCAGAAACCTATAAATCTAGAGGAAGAAAGTTACAAAGAGCAGCTTAAAGCATCCATACTGTGTTACATTATTGTATATGATATTTTAGGACTTTAAAATATTACTTTTGTCCTGCTGAGGGATAAGAGTAAGGAAAAGAATAGAAACTAATTTATGTAACTAATTATTACCTAAATATTAGAAACTAAATACCATACTTCCTTTTTAGACTATAAATATTTAATTTCCATACTGAGAACTTGTTAACTCAGCCTTGGAATACTTATTCAAGTTGAGGGGGGAGAGGGTGGCTAGGTAACTGGTTGAATAGGCCAGGTTTCCAACAACAGACCTTTCTCAGGTAGTCCACTCACACTCAAAGATTAAACTCTACTTATTAAAAACAAAACAAAACAAAACAAAAAACACTCTAAAGGAAAGTCGCCTAAAAGATTTAGTTCTCAGGAGAAGTCACGCCATATTCTGAAGAAGGACCTATCTTCAATGAAAGGAACAGAAATAAGAGAGTCCATGTGGCACCAGCTGAGCAGCCCTGTCCTACACGTGGACACACTTCTGAGGACTCAGCAGGCTCTGCACACAACATCTGTTCTGAGCTCTGACTATCCTATAGCAGCAGATGTGTCTGGTCCTCAGACACAGCATGGACTTTATCTGCATCACCCTAACCCGAGCGCAGACAATATAGGCCAGGTCAGAGGCTTCATCCTACAGAGTTACACAGCCAGAGGTACAATTGGTATACCACAGTAAACTATTAAACCATTTGATTTTACATCAAAAAGAGGAGGCTATTACATATAGATGTCAGTTGGAATACTATGGTTTTTCCCATTACTACTGATGCTACTACCTATTTCCTCAGGACAACAGACAACTCATATATTTTGCTCAAAGGGTCCCACCCTCCCATTGGGTAAGTCCTCATTTCCACCACCACTGCAGACCATGAGAAGAGCTGGCAGGACATTCCAGAAAATGGAAGGACCAAAACACTCCAGATCCCAAGCCTCTATTTCAGTGAGCTGCAGAGTCCATGGCCCGTGAAGACACATGCCTCTTAGCCTGAGGTAACATCCTCAAACTCCAACAGCATTTTCTTGCTCAGCAATTCTGAAAAAATGACACCAGTGGGCTCTCTGCCATGGAATATGGTTGGTATAAAATGGCAAGCAAGGAAGGGCCATGCTGATGGCCTGTCTTCTCAGTCAAGGCCAAAAGCCTGAATAACGTAACCAAAGTTCAGAATTTAGCTGAACATCATCAATTGCTTTTTTGTTCTTAAGGAACTGTTGGGTGTTTCTTCTTAGGACCCAACAGAGCAAACCCCTGACTCTGAGAGTCCTTTTTTTTTTTCCCTCAGAGTTGTCTAAATCACCTGACTATTCTGCTATTTGTACCATATATTAATAGCCAATAAATAGTGTTTTCTCTTCTGTAAAAGAAAATATATTAATTTGGTAATATTAGTACAAACCAAAGCAATACCAAACACTTGCCTTCCTTATTATGGGCCTAACCTATCTTCACTCTTGAGGGAAATAGTTTCCCTCCCCTCCTCCCAATCTGCAAGAAAAGTTAAATTAGTGGAATAATTATAAGAAATTATTAAACACAATTAGACAGCATAATGGATTACGCTATATACGGCAGCACCATTACCACTAGAAGTAGAAATAAGGAGTCTTGCCACAAACAATGGGCTAAAAGCCATCTCAAGCACTTCCTCTGTAGGTTCCCATGCATCCCAAGACTGCAAGATTTGAACTGATCACTATTATTCCTGAAAAGCCAGCTTTCTTTTCCAAATCTGAAATAGTCACAATTGTTTAAACCCAGTGTGGCTTGCTCTTATCAGCAACAGTCTCCCATGCCATTTCAGAGAATGGAAATGTGCATGTGCGCGCGCGCGCGCGCACACACACACACACACACACACACACACACACACACACACACCCCTTCATTAAGAAGATAAAGTAAATAAACTTCCTGCCAGTCTCACAGCACATTCAAAGTCAACTGTGCTGTATTTACTCACATAATTATTCTGATCTGCACTTATTTTTCTAATGAAATAGGACTGGCAATTAAACCCGGAAACTGCAGCTCTGTCTGACCACCTGATGGACTCAGGGCACTCTGCGGTCAGGGCTGAGGGAGCGGGTAGCTGGCAGCCCTGGGAGAGAAGGCTCCCACCCGAGGTGCCTGAGACTTGCCCTTGGTTCCCCTTGGAGCTTGAGTTTTGATTCCTCCCAGGACTTGAGGCAAGATGCAATTTGCAGCTATGGCCACAGGGTAGTGCAGTCATTCTGCAAACAGCTGCCCCCCTCCCCCACCACTGCCACCTCCCTTCCCCTCAGCACCCTACCTCCCCAGTTCCCTCCCAAAGAGAGAGTGGCTGGGAGAGAATGCAGACATTTGGTCTGAGTCCTGGGCACCTACAGGAAGGATTGTGCGATTCCCCAACAAATCCAGGAGTGCCTGGAAGACCTGGTATCCAGTTACTCTGAGCATTCGCTCCTGACGCAAAAGGACCTGGCCTTCGAAGGACTGACAAGAACTGTAAAGCTGTAAAAAGTGATTAGCCTATTTATTACAAACTTTGTTTACTTGGGCTTTTATGTTTATTTACCACTGTATCCCCCCCTAGGATACAATGAACCACCCCCTCACTCATCAAAATTGTATTAGAAAGACCCACAAAAATAAAACAAATGCCGCATCTAAATGTAACTTCAGAGAATTATGGAATTGTAATGTTATTACACAACTACCCCCACCCAAATAAAGAGAAGAAAATGCAGAATTTCAAAAGAGCTTCTTTTTAAAGAAATTTTTTTTCTCATTACTCAGTTTGGTCTGTGGACCAGCAGTTTACCAGGGAGCTGGTTAGAAATGCAGAATCGTAGGCTCACCATGGACCTATTAAACCATAATGTATATTTTATCAAGATCCCTAAGTTATCTGAAGGCACATTAATGTCTGAGAAGCACTGGCCTGGGTGATAGTTAAGTACACTGACCTATGTTCTCAAAATAGTTTTCTAAACCCTGGGTCTTTTCTTTCTCAAGATACATTGTATAGAAAGAACAAATATATCCTGAAATTGGAAAATAAAAACAGATTATTTCCCAGAACCAGTGATGATCTGCTAAAGGCTTTTTCTATCTAAACTGCCAGGTAACTAATTAACATTTCAATGAATATTGACAGAAAATTTGTTCTGTCACTTCACAACTCAGGTAAACAGTAGAGATACGACAACAAAAATTTAACCAAGACCACCAGACTCATATTACAGCACTCCAGAGGATTTCTGAAAACTAATTTCCTGTCCATAAAAAAGGAAAATTAAAATTATCTTCAGCATCAAGGTAACACATAACTCTAAGCTGAGTTGTTATGTTAGTAGTCTTCAAATTACAGTTCTTTTTGTTTACCTCAGCTAACAATGAGCCCCCTGGGAAGAAATTATGTGAAGAAGTTTAAGTACCCTCTATGCCGTCCTCCACATGTGAGTGGAAAAATTACAAAGGGAAAAAATACACAAGAGAAAATTAATGACTTCTGCACTCTTTGATTCCTGCTCTCCTACAATGGGAATGAGCACAGATTTTGAAGGTGGAAGAACTCAGATAACTTACTGCTGCTGGTCCCCTGACCCAGGAATCATTTTCTACAGAGTAGCTGGCAGGGCATATACTGCCTCCTACAGACAGGGAATTAATTGTTACCGTCTGAGACACCCGGGTCACATCCCCTTTAGATACTCTCACACCCCTGATCTTACCGGTGCTCTGGAACAACCCAGACCAGCTCTCGAGGCCCCCTTCCCTTTGAAACTCCTTCAACCCCTCCAGGGCCCCTATCATGTCCCCAGGGGTTAGTTTCCGTAGACTAAACCCATTTCGTTTCTTGGATGGTGTGGTGTCCTCTTACCCTGGTAATAAGTGTGTATTTTGTTTCTATTGAAACTAAATTATGATTAGCCTGACATAATTTAATGAGACCCACAGTGCCAAATGAAGTCATTTGATGTAATGGGTGGTAATTCAATACATTCTCAGTGAAACATCAAAGATTATGTAATGGTTAATATATCTACATATGTTAGTAGTACAACCACCAGTGAGGGTGTATTTGTCTGCTAGACTATGATATACAGCTAAGAAAAACTACCAACCTCCACTCCAAACGTCCCTGGATCCCACTGCCAGGGACAGAACTCTGTACCAGATGGATGACCTGACCCAACGTGGCCTTTCTGTATCCTTCCTTGTTTATGATAAAGAGACTTTTTAAGGAAGCGAAGGGTATTAAAAGAACTACATTTGGCATTCACAAAGCAATTGACACTTTTATTACTTAACATCACAACCTTATGAGGTAGGCCAGTATAAGTGCTGTCATTTTATAAGTGATTAAACCAAGACTGAGAATAGGAAATGAGAAAAATCGTGAGCTGCCCAGGGCCAAACAGAAAGCAAGGTTGGAGCCAGCTGAATTCAGAAACCTCAATTAAATTCCCAGACAAAAGAAAACGGGCAATATTTAAAATAAGTTTTATGGATTTCACTTTGAAATAAAACAAGGAAACATTATGTTACCATTAAATGATATTAAAATAGTCTTTTATGGCCTTGATTTTACTACCACGGCTTTATTTTCAAAATAAAGAAAATTTAAACAGGCAAACTTATTCCAGGTTTAAATTCCATTTATATACAAAAAATCTTGCATTCCTTTTGAGATTCTTTTTTGTCCTAATTTGACTGCTATGCTAACCAATATTATGCCAAAGGGCCTCATACAAGTTGCTACATCTAAAGTGTCATTGATTAGAACCATTCTGGTTCATAGGGACATTCTCCCAAAATAGATACCGAGTATTTTATAACCCTCCTACATTTTCACAAAAGAGAATCTGGAACACAGGAAAGAATCACTTCCCCACACACAATACTCATCTTCATCATCATCAGAAAGCATGTGGTTAAAATTCATCTGCACATCCAGTGTGCATCCTCTCTGGTAACAGTGTGGCCCCCAGCCAAGCCTGAATCCTCAACTTCAATACCATACATTAGGCAGTCTTCCCACCTGGTTTTCTCCAAAACACACCTACCCACAGTCAGGCTGATGCTCCTTACACTTGGGAGCAGCACTCAGCTCCCTGGCCCCAGCACTCCACAGCTTCCCATGGACACCTCCTTGCCTCCTGCACCCAGGCAACCAGCCCCCTTCCAGGCTGCAGCCCACAGCCCCCTGCAAGCTCCTAGCCCTGAGAGCAACTTGTAGAAATGTTTTCATCCCCGCATGTGCTGAGGCCTTTCCAGAGCTCTGGGTACGTTCTGGGGCATTCAAAGAGAACCGCTGCTGCCAGACATACAGCCACCTTGGGCCGCTAAGAATGTGCACAATCAACCCGCCTGCTCTCCACCAGTCACCCTGCAGAGAACATGTGGAGGGTCCCTGCGTGCACCTCTCCTCCTGCCCTCTGTGTTCTACTGAACTGCTCTGACCCCAAGAGCCCACAACAGGGATAGTGGTAGGCCTTGAACTGTTTGCTTTGCTGGGGCTGTAGGAAAAGGGTCAAGGTACCTGAGGGTCAAGGTCAGGAATCTGGAGCAGTTTTCTGACCCTGTGCAGGGCCCAGGAAGCCTAACTAGGAGGCATGAGTGAAGCCATGGCCTGGGCATGTTCACTGGCAGTTGATTTGAAGAGGACCAAATGTGTCAGTAGGTATTACTGGGAAGCACCACAGTGTGGCTTCTGCTTCACTCCCCCTCCCCCATAGGAACATGGGGGTGCAAGGAGTTTTCAACCCATGGGAAGATGGAAAATAGAATGGAAACAGAATAGAAAATATCCAAGTGCCTCGCACATAGTAAGGGTAAGTGTTACTTTGTGACAGTTGTTGCAGTTACCCACAAAGTGTCTAAATGTTAAATGATTTATTACTGTTAGTCATGGTCTAAACATTTGAAAGCCACTGTCCCATAGTATCTATCCTGTAATAATGCTTAACACTCTGTGAATTGTTGCTGAATGAACAAATTGATAAGTATGAAACAATCCATTTATCACAACTTCAAAGGTTCCAATTTGAAAAAATATAAAGTATAACGCCTATCTGAACAAAAGTAAATGGATTCTGGCTTATGCGAAGCTATGGGGGGGTGCGGTGAGAGAAATCTGAGTATTTCTATTGTATTTCGATAGACTTTCTCCCCAATAACTAAAATGTTTTATATATAAGGAAGATTAAAGACAATTTTGTCTAAGTTCATTTGGAAAACTTTTCCCATTCACTGAAACTACCTACTGATTACAAAAGTTCTGCATCTTTAAAATGCCTAGTATAGGTAATTCTACCATGATTCATAAAAGATCTTTCAGAGACACCATGAAAGCCTTTGTTCAAGTTCTTTCTTTGCTCAAGATGCCTCTATGTCCTCTCAATACCCCGACCCCCACCATCTATAAAAATCCCATTCATCTTCCAAGGCTTAGTTCAAAGGCCACCTTTTCCATGGAAGCGTTGTTTGTTTGTTTGTTTGTTTTTTACTCAATTTTTCCTCTTCCCCTCCGCTACCACCCACCCCAGTCCCAAATATGGTCTTCTCTCTTCTGAATCCCCAGTGTTGAAAACTTCCTTTTTTATTTGTATACTCATCTCATTCCCCACTAGATAATCACATGCACAACCCACAGTTCACTCATCTTTGTACTCCTTATAGCAATCAGCACCAGGTCTTACACTTAAGAAATATCAATTAATATTTAAGTGAACAAATGAAAGTAATGGTTAGCCTGTTAAAAGGGATGGTCACTATTTTAAAGGCCCTGAGGAATGGTTTCTATGTCCAGCAGCTGATCAAAAGCTGGTGGAGAAAAGGAAGGAGCAGATGGCAAGAGAGTGGGAGGTTGACGAGAGGTGCTGTTCCTCAGGATATCTGCCCCTGCAAACTTACTGAATCTCCACCTTTTCTGGGATCCAACTCTACCCAATGAAGCTCTGGAGCCAGGTGCAGGATAAGCGCCCTCACCTTGTTCCAAGAGTTCTACTCTTGCTTTAAACCAGAAACGGGAAGTGAAATTAGAAGTAGAAATTAGGGCTACTCTTTTCAACTTTAAGTGAGGCTGAAAGGAAAAGCTGAAACAACTATCTGGACCATTTAGACTCAGAAGGCCTCCTTTGAAAAATAAGTATGGGTGTTTGGGCAGAGTGGGGGTGGGGCGGGTACAAGGAAGTGGGGGAGATGGTTCTTGAATTACTTGATTTTTTCAACAATACCAAGCTTTTCTCTTCATACTGTCTATACAGTCATTTGGGGACACTTTCTGTGACCATTAGACTAAGCTAGCTCTAGTTCAAAGCCACAGTCACAACTAATAAACCGCAATTTGTTTTTTTGGAAAACAGTGCCTACCAACTGGAAAGAACTATTAGGGCTTAAAATACCATTCTCCTTTGCCATTAACCTGTACCTTTCCCCACCCTCTCCAAAGAAACATTTTTTCCTAAGATGAATTAAAACAATAAGTTTTTAGTGGTGTTTATTTTAAATTTATAGATATTTATAGTTAACTCATGTAGGGCAGGCCTGGTTTGCTAAATCATGGTTTTTTTTCAGATTTTTAATTTTAGATCAGTATCTTTTAGGGTTCTGACCTCTTTCTTTGGTATTTTAACAGAACCTTAACTTACAGTCCATCAAGGTTTTGTTTTGTAATTAACTTCAGAGATGCCCTCATAAACTGGGAGACATCTGCAGCACTGTCAAAAATGCACTGGATTCAGAGTCAGAAAACTGAGTTTTGAGAAGTTAATGGTTGGTTCGAATATGGCTCCTCCATTTCTAGATGTGTGACCTTGGGCAGGTTACCTGATCTTCCCCACTCTCAATTTCCCAGTCTGTAAAATGGGAATAGTAACAGATAATGTTTCCTAAGGCTGTTGTGCAGGCTAAATGAGCTAAAACATATAATGCACTTAGAACTGTGCCTGGTAGGGCACCTGGGTGGCCTAGTTGGTTAAGCGACTGCCTTCGGCTCAGGTCATGATCCTGGAGTCCCAGGATTGAGTCTCACATCAGGCTCCCTGCTCAGCGGGGGGTCTGCTTCTCCCTCTGACCCTCTTCCCTCTCATGCTCTCTATCTCTCATTCTCTCTCTCTCAAATAAATAAATAAAATTAAAAAAAAAACAAAAACAAAACAAAGAAATGTGCCTGGTAAATGGTAAGCGTTCAGTCAATGTTAGTTTAAAAATTTTGCTCTCGGGGTGCCTGGGTGGCTCAGCTGGTTGAGTGTCTGCCTTTGGCTCAGGTCATAATCTCAGGGTCCTGGGATCAAGCCCCACATAGGGCTCCCTGCCCACTGGGGAGTCTGCTTTTCCCTCTCCCTTTGTCCCTCCCGCCCCCCGCCGTGCATGTGTGCTCTAATAAATAAATAAAATCTTTAAAAAAAATTCTACTTTCATTTGTTTTATAGGTCTCATAGAGACCTTTTACCATTCAAAGCCTCCATTTCCTTATCTATAAAATGAGACTCCTACTACTTACCACCTCCAGGATTGTTATGAGATTCAAATAAGAAAAAAATGGATAAGAAAACATTTGACACACAGAAAGTACTCAAATGCTAGTTATTTTGGATCACTTATAAACTTAAAAATAAACCATAACACTGAATTAGAAAATATGCAAAACTTCATCCATAAACTGAGAAAACGTCTATGTTAGAAATGCACACTCAAGAAATATGGTTTATCTTTAACTTATCAGAAATATATAAGCTTTTGTAAAATGTAAATTTTACATCTGCAAACTAGAAACACTCTCTCAGTCAAGCCAAACTGTCCCACTATACTGTAAGCAAGAAGGCCTGCACATTTTCATAAGCCAAAGATAAACTGACGCACTGATTAAATGCTGATTGCATGTACAGCAACTTTTTAAAACTGCTTATTTTTTTTCATTTTTAAAAAAGAACAAATGTACTGTCGGTAATGTAAATTTTAAGTCAATGCAATAGACATTTATTGTATAACTGTGCTCCAGGTAATCCGGAGGATTTTGGCAACTAAGCATGCAAAGAGAAATAAAGCTTAGATCCTATGCTGGGAAAGCCCACAGATTAGAGCTGATAATTTCAAAATATTACTTGTAAAAGTCATGAGGGGGCTTCAATTTGAATCAGCAAACTGACAAGCACCATAAAAACATGCCAAAGCAGTAAGTTCTTCCCTTTGACTGAAAAACTGTCTTTTAAAAGCAAAAGTCATTTTTAAAGCACAGTTTCTATCGAGAAAACTATTAAATTTGGGCCAGAAACCAACATTTCTAAACGTAAACCTGTAAAATAACAGGTATCTGTAAATGAAAGACTGAAATAACCCCAGGAGCAACAAGACAGTAATTAGCAACTTTTATAGAGTAATAACATCTTTCATATTCTTTCTACACTGGCTCTTTGAAGTTTCCAGCATAATATATAAAAGTTTTATTACATCAGGGCCCATCTTTGTGTATTTTATAAGCACCAGCATTATGCAGAGCAAGGCGCAGTTATTCATCATCGGATTTTTTTTAAGAAACTGCTCAATAATGCACTAGCTTTGTGTCCAGTTTAGTTTGTTACACCTGGCTTTAGAAAGATAAAAGTCACTAGAAGCCTCAGTCACTGGAAATAATCCACATATCATCTATATAACCTATAAATCTTAAAGCAGTTTAGCTTTAAAATTGTACATTGCATATTCATGTGCACACCACTTGCAGTTTTAGACACATGTGAACTCTTTACTGAATTAAAGCAAAAAAAAAAAAAAATTACCAGAGGCAGAACAGAGTGCAGTTAATATGCTTGTTCCAGCAGATGTTCATTCCCGTAAATATTAAACGTAACACAAGTTCCTCCAGGAATATGTGGGCAGTAATTTAACCACCTGAATAGGGCTGGTTGGAAACATTTAGGAGATGGGGGGGTTGGGGGGGGTAGAATAAGGGGGATGCTGAAGCAGCCAATGGGATTTTTGAGAAACCCGCAGCGAGAATTAAACTGCTTCTAGCGGCGATTTACCTACAGCAGCTCCTCAACGTGAGAACGCGGAGCAACAGATCCCGGAGTGCTCCCCGGGCCACCCGCTCCCCAGGCTACGAGCTGTGAGCGTGGAATAAAGGGACACGCGGGGCGCCGGGGTGGGGAGGAGGAGGCGGAGTACAACTGTGGCGAGGTGTGAAGAAAGGGCCCGAAGGAATTGTGAACCTCGAGGAAAGGAGTCTCCCTGGGCCAAGGCCTCTGGAATTCCCGCACGGAGAAACACTCGCCCCCTGTCCCCGGTGTTCACTTTCCATCTCGGGTGGGAGCGGGTAGGAGACAGAAAAGATGTAGCCGCCCAGACCCGGCGCCTCCAGGCAGGAGGCTGGAGCATCCTCTAAGGGCACTTCGCAGCAGCACCAACTCCAGGGGGTCGCTGGTGTGAACCAGAGGCTCTTAGGGAAGAGGGAGGGCGCAAATGAAGCGAAGGGAGGTGAGAGGGTTCTAGGGGCCGAGGGGTGGATCCCCAGGCACTAGTGACACGTTCTAGAAATCGGGTCTTTTTCTCTCCATGGCTGAGCTCTGCCCCCCGGCTCCCCAGATCACCAGCCCCTGGGCTGGGGCGGGCAGCCCCGGGCGAGAGGACAGGAAAGGGGGGCAAGAAGACGGGAAGGCGGCCGTCCATCCACCCGGGGGAGGCAGGAAGGAGCCGGGGGAGCGGGCGCCCCCGACCCACCCCACCCCCACGGCCGCCGGCCGCTTCGAGCCCCCCGCCCAGGTAAGGGCGCGCGGGCCGCCGCGGCCGCCCCTCACCACTCCCGCGTGCCCAGGCGGCCGGCACAGGGACTCACCACAGCGACTCGAGGTCCCATTCCTGGAGCAAGGCTAAGTCGAAGCTGTCCATGGTGGGAGGTGTCAGCGCCGCCGCCGTTGCCGCCGCTGCCGCCGAGGCTCGGGCCGCCCGCGCGCTGCAACGAAAGGCGCCGCTCAAGGTGCATCCCAGCCGCGCCTGAGCGGCCACCGCCCGCCCGCTGCCCGCCCCCGGGTCGGGCTTCCCTGCGCCCCCCGCCCCCGACTCTCGGCCCGCCGGGCGGGCGGCAGCAGCCGGCGCACTCACCCGCTCCTCGGCTCCCGCGCAGGCACACTCAGGACAGAGCGGCGAGCTCGCCGCGCCGCCGCCGCCGCCGCCGCCGCCACCGCCTCGCCCCCTCCCTCCCCGCGCCCGCCCCTCCTCCCCTCCCTCCAGGCGGCCCGGCCCGCTGCAGCCGCCGCCGCCGCTGCCGCCGCCGCCGCCGCGGTGCTCTGCGCCCGCCCGCCCGCCTCTTTCTCCTCGGGGAGGCGCGTGTGCGCGGGCGAGGCCGAGGCGCGCGCGCGCCGTGAGCCCCGCGCCGCGCCCGCCCCGCGCGCCCCTGCGCTCCCCGCGCCGCTCCCCGGGGTCCCACGGCGCTCGCAGGCCGCGCCGCCCCCTCGCCCCGCGACCCCGCCACCCCCCTGACCAGCCGCCGCCCGGGGCCGCCCGGGGCGCTCCCGGGAGCCGGAGCGAAGGGAAAGGCGCTGGTGCCGAGCGCAGTGGGATGCTGAGCCAGCCGGGCCCGGCCTGCCGCATCTTCTGCCTCTCGCCCTCGCCCGGCCCCACCCGGCCCTGCCGGGGCAGCACGCACTTCTCTTGGGGCCCAGAATTCCTCCCGACCCTGCCAGGCGCCCCCGGGGGCGGTGTGCTTTGCAGCCCTGGAGGGGGTGCTGGGAAATTCCCTGACCGCCCCAGGCACCGGGAGAGTTAACTGAGCTGCCTGCAGCCGCGCTGTAAACAAATCGTTTAAAATATCTGGAGTCAGTAAGTTAAGTGAAAGGGAGGAAACCTCTTCTGACAGGACCTGCAGTTTGGCCTGCAGTGGGGGTCTCACCATCCTCCGGCTGGCCGTCCCTGGAAACTAACCTCCTTTCTTTATATTTCGAATAGGGAGGGGGGGGGACAGGCCTCTGGGTGTAGATTGCTAACTTGTCACCCCATCTCCTATCTGGAGAGTGGCATGCTGTCAGCTGGAGGATGATAGAGTATCATCGTGCCTCCTAAAAATCAGGTCCTTTTTATGATTATTTCCTTGATTGTAAAGAAATCCCCACCCCCCTCCTTACTTTTACAGACATGCTGAGAAGTCCATGCCTAGATCAGGGCCATGGCTCTGTTTCTCCACTGCTGGCCAAAATCAGAACCCTGCCTCAGTTCCCTCTCTTATCCTCTTGGCCACAGCTCTGAAAGCCTCACTCAGGATTCCAGAGAATTCCTGGAGAGATTGGTACAGAGCAATGTGGTTATATCCCATCACTTGCACCAAACCCCCAATCCCTGCAGTACGGGAGGCCTTTCCCAAACGCTCCCTTTTGTTCATTCTCAACAAGAAGGACCACTGACTGGAGCCACCAGAAATCTAGCCCTTGTGCAGAAGTCACAGGATCTCTCCATCAAGCCTCCTCACCTCCCTGACCTCTGAATGAGGATTAACAAAGTCTGGAGAACACGTAGAAGAAAAGACCAATGAGAATTCTTACCTATCTGGGTTCTTATTACAAAATGCTCAGCACCCCCGTACTTCCCCCAGCTCTGAAGTAGTCCTTCCTTTATTAGCATCCATAACTAGTGTGCAAAATGTAAAACACTAAGAGAGCGTATCCACATAGTTTGAGAAAATGGATTTGTTTTTTTACAACCTGACAACTCCCAGCCCCTACAAACCTCCCTCATTAGTTGAAGGTAGTAACAAGGCTCCGAAAGAACAAAGAGAATGTGAATAGAGGAGAAAGTACAGGTGTGAAGGGCTGTATTCCCAAATCCCAGTCTACCGTGCATTTGGGAGAGAAGAAAAAAAAAAATGTCTTCCTAATATCTCCTCAGCATAAACCTTGTTGGAATTGTTTGCTCTGGCAAAAGTGAGATGCTGGAGACATCCAGACAGCATTCCCAGGAACAAAGGATGGGGGTGCAGGGTGGAGGAGAGTGAGAAGAACAGCCCCTCTCTGGAAGAACTGCAAGTTCCCCTGCCTGAACAAGAAATGCATCCTGTCCCTGGGCTCATGGCTGCAGTTTGGAAGCTTCTCCAGAAAGGAGACCTCCCACCCCTCACAGAGATCTGGCTTTCCTTCCCTTCCCACCACATCTGTTTATACAAAGGAGGGCTGCTGGAGAACAAACAGAACCATGTTTACTGGGAGTCCCATCCTAAGCTTGAAGCTTAAGATACAGACTTGCCCTCACCACGGAGGCTGAAGATAAATAGATGGCCCCGGAAAAGGAAAGAGAGAAAGCACTGGGCGGTATAGAGCTGGTGGAGTGGTTTACTCATAAAAGGCCTCTCCCCAAAAGCCACATAGTAATGGGTAGATTTGTATTTGAATTTCAACACAGTGCCTTGTGTTAATACATGAATGTACTTGAGCCTAAAGCAACTTCAGTGTGGGTATTTAAATATTTTTCTTCAGGAATAGCCCTTATTTTCTGTTTGGGGCCTCCTAACACAGGGGAAGTTGGGTTAATACTTTTATTTCCAGTGTATGTTTTTCTGTATAGTGTCCACTTGGAGAATATGGTCTTTTGAAGAAACCCAAACCATACTGATGGATATCATGTTTACTAAGTTGTCATGGAAATAAATCTAAATTAATAGTATTTACAAGTAAAATGTAGAACAGTTAATGAGAGCCTTTATAAGGTGATCTTTTTATTATTTTATTTATCTGGTATATTAAGATGTTGCCATTATCCTACAGCCCCTAGATACACGTACCAAAACAAGAGCTTAATCCAGTTGTCAAAATTTTAAATCGTTAATAAAAAACAAAAAAAGGTTTGGACTTCCTGGGATTAGAATGCCAAAACTAAAAGGGAGATGTGTGGGTTTTTTTGTTTTTGTTTTTGTTTTGTTTTGTTTTGTTTGTAAAGGAGGAAGGGGCTACCTAAATTAAAAATAAAAATAAAAACTGGTGTTTCCTCTGAAGCAGATGAAGCGTCTGTGCATACTAAAGACCTGGCGACTTGAGGGACTCTTCTCCTGGGATAGATGCAGATAACGCTCCAGAGAGCTGAATGAAACCCTCCAGCTCTGGAGTCTGGAGAGCCACTGTGGGGAGTTAGCTAAAGGAGGAGCTCTGGGTCAGGGGTATTTTTTTGAGTTAAATGTATGAACGAAAGGGATTGAGAAATGAATCCTACTCAGTCTGGGGCAGGCCTACAAGTGCACTCAGCAAGGGCCCCACTCACGTTCCACCAACCTGGAATTAAAAGTCTCCAAAACAGACCCAGAAGCAAATCTGTGGCATCCAACTAAGATCTCCTTCTGGATACAAACTGAAAGAAGAGAAACCTTGCATAGCCTTTATTAATTCATACCTTATTGTGAAGATGTGGATGCAACTCAGGTCACGATTGTGACCGGATGGGAATTTTCCTTTTATAATCCCACCGCACTCCTAGAAAAATACGCCTGGCTAAAAGCCAGCTGTGCAAGCGGTCTTGCTGGAAGGTCAGGGGAGCCCCCACCCCATGTCCTGCAGCACTGTTTGTCACTGCACCTTCTCTCCTGTTCCAGCAAGGCTGCAGTCACATCACAGTTTGCTTCTCCTTCCAGAGGCTTCTTGAGTGTTTTTAACTGTATCTAGGGAATGCAGGATAAGCCCTCTAGGCTTTCTGCTTGCAAATTACATGCTAATATGTCGAGCCCCAGGACAGCTTGGGTTTTAATCCACCTAGGAGTTCTAGTGTCTTCAGGCCTTTGCCTCTGCACTGGTATCTCAGAGTGGTTCTAGCTTGGGATCTGAGGTGACTCTTTTTCTATTTTTTTCATCATTCACCAGGTCCCGAGCAGATGGTGTGGCTGTGCTGGCTGTCATCACTCCTCCTATGTTTCCATGGAAACATGGGGCATAGGGACCATCTCTGCCTTGGGCTCTCTGACAGTATCCTCTGGTAGAGAACTTGAGCACTCTGGCCCCCTCCCCCTTGCCTGCCCACATCCTGGAGAGTTTGAGGAGGACTTGTGGCCCTGGTAGCCAGGGTCATTTCAGAGATCATCTAAGGACATGCTCCCCACAAGTGGTTGTGAACTGGCTGCAAAACGGAGGGAGAGGGGAAGGAGTGCTGATAGCCTAGTTGTGCAGCAGTTGTGTTGCAATGGTGGCATATTTGGATTATCTATCCCCTCAGCCAGATTCTTTCATGCCTGATTATTGCCCAGATGTCACAAGAGATGCTCCTAAGGTTGCATCTGCTCATCAGGCAAGAGATACTTAATGAGTGTAAGCATGCTACTGGTGTTTTACACTTTACTGACATTCTACCTCCTCCAAGTGCATTCCTTTTTTTTCCTTTGTACAAAACCAGGTTTTCCCTAAGGAATGTACGTACCTTCCTCAAACTTTCCAACATCCTCCTGCCTACATAATTCACTTATATAGCCACTGAGACATTAATTAGATTCAGAAGCCCATGGAAACAGCAGAGTTGGGCAGGGTCAGAGGCCAGGCAGGGCAGAGAAAAGAGCGGGGAAAATGACCCCTTGGGAGAGGGGTAAGGAAGCAGAGGGAAATTTTTCATGCCATTCAAGTACCAAACAAGACAAAGATAATTTCAAAATGTGGTCAACTACCATAACATTGTTTAGAGAATTAAAGTATTGTCCAATTAAAGAGTGCTTTAAAAAAAAAAGTTGATTTGGTAGAAGAATTCCATGCATGTGTCTTTGGTGTTAGCTGCTCCTTATATAGCTGGTACAAAAGACTAGTGTGTGAAGCTCACTACATTTTAAAAAAGAAAAGAAACAAAGCAGGCATATCTACCGAAAACGAAAATACTGGCAAGAAAAGGCATAGGCTAGTCATAAAAGTAGATCAGAGAAGTATTCCTTATCACAGATCATGTATTTCGTGCCATGGTGACCTACTTGGGGGATAATCCCATTATTTGTGATTCGAGAATCCCTTGGTGCTGCTAACAAGAACCAACCGTCCTGACTTAAAACTTAATATCCCCACTGGCTCTTTGTCATGCTTCTTCAAGATGTGCACTGGCCATCCGTGCAAGAGTCAAAGACTATTAATCTGTTGAGCACAGGAGACAACTAATCGTAATGATAGCAAACATTTCTATATTATAATATTTCCATATTATCACCGGGTACTGTTCTAAGTGGCAACTCCATTTACTCCTCCTAAAACCACACGGGGTGTAACCGTTGTTTTTGTTTTATAGATGGGTAAACTTAAGGAACAGATAAGCATCACAAACCAAAGCATGGCAGATCGGGGATTAGATTTAGCAGCCACAATACCACACCACCTCCTGTAACTTTTGCCTTAATTGTCCATAGCACTGGAGTGTTCCTATGCCTGCAGGTGCTTAAATAATGAATGTAATACACACCCACTCAGAAGGTGAAAGAGAGCCCTCTACCTCTCTCCATGCAATCTTCCTTCCCCTAGTTTTTGACCTGAGTTCTGCCATGCCACAGCTGGAGAAAGACACACACTCTCCCAAGTCTCAGTGTCTTCCTTTGCAACACGAGAGGGCTGAGTTGGCCATTCTTTGTCTTTGTTGGTTTTTGTCTCTGACAGTTCTAAAATGTTAGAATTCTGTTTTCAGTTGCTCCTCCTGAGCACTGCCAGACAGGAATCCCTGGAGTACGTCAGGAGAGCCATAAATCTTTTTTTGTTTAAAGGTAGGACCTCCTCCTTGGCTTAAACAAATATCAAGGTGTTGGTCTGTTCCAAACAAGAGTGCTTGCTATTCTGTTAAGTGTTCACAGACAGCAAGACCAGAGTGCCCAAGAGGAAGAGACATGGCTTAGGTCTGGGGGGAAATGTGAGAAAGAAGTCATAACATGACTAAAGGTGTCAGACTCTTTTCTCTATAGCACCAGAAAGTATTCAAGCCTGGAGCTGATGGTCCCCATGAAGCCCCTGAAGGACACTGGAGTTGCAAATGGACCAACTATGGCTCAAAGCCTGAAGACAGAGAAGTTTCAAATTATGTGTTGATGGATTAAATACTGATGTGGGCAAAGGGCAGCAGTGTAAGATCCTCACATGGTCTTTCAGGTAGTGGTATCTCCTGTAGCTCAAAGTCTACAGTGAAGGTCCTCCATCCAGAAAAGAAGAAAAAAAGCAGAGTCTACCTCATCAGGAGACCGACAAGTTATGGCAGTCACTGCTGGTTGCCTACCCAATATGCATCCTCCTCTTATTTATGAACAAAACCTAAGTTTTGTTTGGGGAATTAGTAAGCCCAACTTGCTCTATTATAGCAAGAACTGAGCATATTGCACAGCTTGGGCCGATGAGACATAGTGCAAGTTCTGGAATTTCTTGGGAAGCTTTGCTTTCCTGAAATAGGCATCATCTCTTCCTCTAGGTCACTTCCTTCTTCTTGTCCAGAATGTTATTTGAAGGCCTGAGGTGGAGCATCCATCTTGGACCTTAAGGGCAAAGACCACAGAGTAGAGTTTACAGAACTGAGGTTAAAAGGAGGCTACATCCTTGATAGTTTTTTTCACACAACTATACCATCTTCAAACCACCTACCTGTCTCTGGACTTTTGGGGACAAAGTAAAACTCTATTTGGCTGAGCCACTGTAGTCATGTTTTGATTCTTATAGCTAACGGATAGAGAAGTCACGGTCCCTCCCGTGTGCCTGACACACTGCAACATACAGTCAGGTCTTCCAGCAGTCCCAGCCTACATGCTCCAGCAGAGGCAGCACTGCGAGAGGCCCAGCTGTGATTTGGAGAAGGCTACGTTTGCTTTCCTAAGTATGCTCACGCCAGAATCATCAGGGTTCACTCCAGTTATGTGAAACTATGCTTGATTGTCTGAAGACTGATTAATTTGGCTTCAGCATTTTTTTAATATTCCATATTAATAATTATTTATTTTCATGTTATTTATTTACTTGGTTAAGTTACAGTTACATCTTCAGAGGGATATTAGAAAATCTCATTTCTGGAAAATAGTGCAGGAATAATAATAGTCAGCCTTTCTTGTGTCCTTGCCACATACATAAAAATATGCATGCTTCAGACTCAGTCATTGTTTCTACCAATAAACTAATTACCACTGTATGAAGCTGATTTACTTCAGAAGGAGTTTAGGAAAACAACTAATTAAATACAGTATTTTGAAATATAAACTACATTACAGGGTTAAAACCCTCTAATAAAATTGCAGAAGCTTGAAATTTGGAAGAAACCATAGAGGCTCTCTCTAGCTAACCTTCTACCCCATGCAGGAATGACTTCCAGATCAGCCCTGGTATGTTCAGCCTACACATGAGCATTTCTTTTTTCTTTTTTCTTTTTTCTTTTTAAGATTTTATTTATTTGACAGAGAGAGAGAGAGCACAAGTAGGCAGAGAGGCAGGCAGAGGGAGAGGGAGAAGCAGGCTCCCCGCTGAGCAGGGAGCCTGACACAGCGCTCGATCCCAGGACCCTGGGATCATGACCTGAGCCGAAGGCAGCCACTTAACCAACTGAGCCACCCAGGCGCCCCACATAGAGGCATTTCTAATGATAGGTAGCTCACTCTGGTGAAAGGCATCCTATTCCAGAACAACATTCTTCCTTATATTTATGAATCCCAAACTGATTTCCCTGTAACTGTATATAGCACATTACTAACTTGCAGTAAGTCCTCAGAGCTCAGTTTCACTGAATTCCTTCCCTGGGTGCTCCATATATTGGGACGTATGGCCTCAATTAATTTCATTGACACCTTTGGAAGAGGGAATTCCCTGTCCAATCGGGAATACTGTACAGAGAAGGAGAGCCAGTCTCTTAAAAGGAACACGTGGATAGGGAAATGAGAGAAACCTCACCTTCTTCCAACTGATAGCTGGTTCCTTGTCAGAAGGGAGTTTTAAAAAGAACTTGAGCTAGCCACAGAAGGAAAATGCACGCCACAAGATGAGGGGGGGGGGCAGACAGCAGGAAACTCCTCAAAAGAAAGATACCTCCCTGCTGGATCTCAAGAAAGAAGTTGCACATTGGGAGGTAGCAAATGGGAGCCCAAGATCATAGGAGGAGGGTACAGTGAGGACAGGAAGGAGCCCTGATTAAAGCTATGAGTCTAAGGGTCAGGCCCACCCTTGAATAAAGAGAGCAGCTCTTTCAAGGGATGGTTTCCAGCGTTTTTCCAAACCCCCAACACTCCTGTGATGCTTATTATAATAAGCATCTGTATACTTAGCACAGACAGTTACATTTTTATGAATTTAACATTACTTTCTGTCACTCTCTAGACAACAATATGAGGTTTATTACAACATAAAGGGAGATTCTTCCTCTTGGTCCCGAGTGAGTATCAGCCCAGATCTCTGTGCTGTCATCCCTGTCATCCTCCTCTAACAAATACAACCCCAAGTCAAGGATGAAGTCACTGGGGATACTTACCCAAGCCTAGGCCTTGGGCTCAGGTTCCATGATCACATAAGTCCTTTCAGATATTTATTTACCTAACAAACATTATTGAATAGTTAATACATGCCAATCAGTGGGTTAAGAAATAGAGGAGGGAGAGGGAGAATTATTTTTAAAGTTACAAAGCCCACAGTCTAGGCGATAATGCACATATATCTTCATTCACTTACTCATTCTTGAATTGAACAAATATTTATCGAGCCAGTTTTGTGCTCAAAACTATGCTAGGCACTCAGGTTACCACACTAAGTGAAACAGACATGGTCTCACTTGAGGAGGGGTACCGATTATGTTATAATGTGAGTAGTGTTATGATGAGAGAAGTGCAGGTACTCAGGAAGATCTTTCTAGAAAGAATGACTGACTTGTGTTCCAAGTCATGAATGGACTTTTCCAGAATAAGGTGGGTGGGAGAGGACGAAAAAGAAAAACAACCTCTGTATGCCATTCCGTGTCACCTGCTACGACAGAGGCGTGTCTTCAAAGCTATCTGAGCAAGAGCAAGTGGGTGATGACTTCTGCCTGAGGCACTCTTAAAGGGCTTAATAGAGAAAAGAACATTTAGGTTGGGTCTGAAAGAGAGAGCCAAGCAGGACAGGTGGTAGTGATGGCAGAGCATTCCAGGCAGATGAAAAGTACGTGACAGAGTGCAGAGGCAAGAAGCATGTTGGGTTCCAATGCCGGAGAAGGCTCTATGTGGTCAAAGCCCTGCCTTGGGCTGGGCGGTGGGGAGTGGGGGGGCGGTTGTAGTAGTCAGTGGGTCATGTTCAGGTGGGAGCAGAAGAAGAATGAAGGGAGAAGGGAAAAGGAGCCAAGGACAGGGCAAGAGATTGGAGCCAGGTGGTGAAAAACCCTGTTTTGCCGTTGTGAAAACATTTTAAGGGGGCAGGAAACGAACATCATAGATTCAGTAAAGCAGCAAGTGAACAGCAGCTGCCAAACCCAGGGGGACAACTGAGAACTGAAAAGAGGAAATGGTTTCTGAGAAACCAGAGAAAGTATTTCACAAAGCACTCAGCCCAGTAGTTTTTCTTTTTTGTTGTTGTAAAATCAAGCAAGACTATAAACCCCTTCCCTCAGCACAGGGCTGACCACATCATTTGCAGAGCCTAGAGCAAAATGAGAATGTTGAGCCCCTTTTGCATAAATTAGTAAGGATTTCAAATAATGACAAGCACAGGACACTTCTAAGTGTGGGGCCCTTGGGTGACTGCCTGGGTCACACGTTCACAAACCTGGGGCTGCTGAGATACTTTTATGCTCTGGGGCACATTTTCACTAACAGGGTGAGTGAATGCTGGTTCCTTGGGGCCTGTCACAAGGACTGGCTGAGCAGTGCATCTAGAGCACAGTGCTGCACCCATTCGGTTTGCACCAGGCAAGCCCCCTCTGCACTTGAGTTCATTCCAAAATGAAAAAGTCTTTTTTTTCCTGATAATATTGAAAATACGCACAAAGGAAGACAATTCAAGCCATGCCCAGCTGTACGTGGCAGGGGAAAATATTAAATGAGAAGTACTTTCAATCTTTCTCTCCCCTTTATAAGAGCAGGTCCTCAAAAGGACTTGTTGTTTGCTAAGCAAGATGGAGGAGAGGGAAACTGAGGGAAGGGGGAAATTGTTCTGCAAAATAAAACAAAAAAATGACAGGAGTACAGGAAGAAATCAAGAACTTGGCTAGAGGAGAAAGGGAAAGGAAGGGGCAGCAACTAAAGTGAACAGAAATTTGGGGAAAGACAGAAATATCTAAATGGGATTTCAGAAAGTTTTGGAATATGATGTAATTGCATTCTCCAGCCTCCTAATGAGCTTCAAATAAAAAAACTGCACTGCTCATCAAAGTTTAGGAGACAGAGGGGTGTGTGTGTGTGTGTGTGTGTGTGTGTGTTAGGGGATGTGGTTTTCACCAAATATCTGCAGATTAGAATTATCTAGGGGAAAATTCCAATGGCCCACCCCACCCCAAGACAGCCTGAGGATGAACTGGTGTGAAGTACTTTGGAGAGTCCCTGACTGGGGAAAGCTATCACACCACTGGCCAGGATAAGGTGTCTGTTTTGGCCCTAGCCCAAGTCTTTTTCTTTGGTGACCCTGTCATTTCCATTGGTCTATTTGTCTAGCCTTGGGGTCAGTTCCACACTTCAACTACTGTTGCTTTAGAAAAGACTCCGATGGCTGGTAGAACAAGTTACGCCCAGCTTGCTCTTCTTTAAGATAATCTTCGGGTCACCTGGCTGGCTCAGTTGGAAGAGCATGCAACCCTTGATCTCGGGGTCGTGAGTTGGGTGTAGAGATTATGTAAATAAATACAAACTGTTAAAAAAAGGAAATCTTCTATTCCTAGCCCTTTGTTTTTCAGTAATATTTTGGAATCAACTTGTCAGGTTACACACAAACACATGCACAGAAAAAAAAAAAACATGTTAGCACTTTGACAGGAATAGCTTTGGATATATAGATCAATTGGGGAGAACTAGTATTTCAACAACATTGAGTTTCCTATACCTGAACATGCTTTTTCCCTCCGTTTATTTAGATTTCCCTTTATTTATATTAATTTCCACATCATTCTGTGTAGAGATCTTGCATATCATGTTAGACTCTTTTTTCTCTAGATGTCTGATTAAACTAATCTATTCAGTCTAATAATTTTTCTGTAGTCTTATTATTTCCTATGTACCCAATAATTCAACAATATCATGTGAATGATGGCTGTTTTTTCCCCTCTCTGCAATCCTGACACCTTAACTTATCAGGTGGAACTTTAAATACAATATTGAGTAGAAGCAGTAATGATGGGCACCCTTGTCTTATTCCTGGTTTCAAAACTAAGGATTCTTTGTAGACATTTTATTAAATTAAGAAATTTCCTTTCTGCTCTTAGTTTGTTAACTTTATAGCTCTTATTGTTTGTTTATTGAAATCATGAATTGGGGACACCTGGGTGGCTCAGTGGGTTAAGCATCTGCCTTCAGCTCAGGTCATGATCCCAGGGTCCTGGAATCAAATCCCACATCGGGCTCCTTGATCAGTGGGGAGCCTGCTTCTTATTCTGCCTGCTCTGCCTGCTTGTGTTCTCTCTCTCTGACAAATAAATAAAATCTTTATTAAAAAAAAGAAATCAGGGGTGCCTGGGTGGCTCAGTTGGTTAAGCGACTGCCTTCGGCTCAGGTCATGATCCTGGAGTCCCTGGATCGAGTCCGGTGTCGGGCTCCCTGCTCGGCAGGGAGTCTGCTTCTCCCTCTGACCCTCCCGCTTCTCATGTGTTCTCTCTCTTTTTCTTTCTCTCTCAAATAAATAAATAAATAAAATCTTAAAAAAAAAGAAATCATGAATTGATGCTGCATTTTAAAAAATATTTTCTGTGGCCTGTTAAAATGATTCCACTGTTTGACTCATTTTTTTCTATTAATGGTTAATGTAGTTAATTACATTTATTAATTTTCAAAAGGTAAACCAGCCTTGTGTTCTGGAGTAAATACAACTCAGTGGTGATGCATTACTTGTTACATATTTGTTGTTGGAATCAATGTGCTACTTGGCCAGGGTGGGGAATTTCTGCATCAATGATCATGAATAAGTGAGTCAAATTTTCCTATTTTGAAGTGACCTTATTAGCTTTTGCCAAGAAAGCCCTTGAAAATGAATTGGGGAGATTTACCTCTTTTTCTTTGTATTCTCTGGGGAGTTTGTGTACTATTGGCATGATTTCTTCTTTAAGAAGTTGGTGGCATTCACCAGTAAAGTCATCTGAGTCTACAGAGTTTTCTTTGAAGGAAATTTTTAAATTACAGATTCAATTTTTTAATCATTTAAAGTCAATTTTCTGTCCATTTTGGTAAGTTGTATTCATCTAGAAAGGTGTCTAAATCATGAAAATTTTCAAGTTGATTGTCATAAGTTAGGATATTTACTAAACAGCTCCTTAATATCTGTCAGATCTGTAGTTAGCCCCTTTTCAGTCCTTCATCACATATTTATGGCTTCTCTCCCTCTGTCTCTATCAACCTCCCTAGCACTTTATCAATTTTATTAGTATTTTCAAAGAATTACCTTTTTGTCTTTGATCGCTACTATCATATGTTTGCTTTCTATTTCATTCATCTTTATCGTTTCCTTCATTTGAATTTATTTGGTTGTGATTTGCTGTTCTTTTTCTAATTTCTTGAGTTGGATGCTTGGCTCCTTGATATTTGGTCTTTCTTCTTTTCTAACATATGCATTTAGTGCTATACATTTTTTGTCTAAACACAACTTTAACTGCATTCTATAAGTTTCAATGTACAGAACTTTCATTATCTTTTTAAATTTGTAGCCTTTTCTTTCTTTCTCTTGCCTAACTTCTCTGGCTAGGACCTCCAGTACTATGCTGAAGAAAAGGGGTGAGCGTGGGCATCCGTGTCTTCTTCTTGATCTTAGAGGAAAAACTTTCAGCTTTGCACCATTGAGTGTGATGTTAGCTGCAGGTTTGTCATATACGGCCTTTATTATATCAAGGTACATTCCCACTATAGTTGAGAGTTTGTTTGAGAGTTTGTTGGTTGAGAGTTTTTATCATGAAAAGATGTTGAGTTTTGTCAAATGACTTTTCTACATCTATCGAGATAATTATATGATTTTTATCCTTCATATTGTTAATGTGGTTATCACATTGATTTGCAAATGTTCAACTATTCTTGCATCCTGGGAATAAATTCTCACGTGACCATGGTGTCTGATCTGTTTAATGTGCTCCTGCATTTGGTTTGCTAATATTTTGTGGAGAATTTTTGAATCTGTGCTCACCAGGGATATTGGTCTATAACTTTCTTATAGTGTCCTTGTCTGGCTTTGGTATCAGCATAATACTGGCCTCAAAAAATGAGTTTGAAAGTGTTCCTTCCTCTTCTATTTTTTGGAAGAATTTGAGAAGGATTGGTATTAAATCTTTAAGTGTTTGGTAGAATCCGCCAGTGAAGACTGAGCTTTTCTTTGTTGGGAGATTTTTGATTACTCATTCAATCTCCTTATTAGTAATTGGTCCATTCAGATTTTCTATTTATTCATGATTCAATCTTGTTAGGTTGTATATTTTAAGGATTTGTCCATTTCTTCTACATTATCTAATTTGTTGGCATATAATTGTACACACTGGTCTCTTTTAATCATTTATATTTATATGATATTCATTGTAATATCTCCTCTTTCATTTATAGTTTGAGTCCTCTCTTTTTTCTTAGTAAGTCTAACTAAAGTTTTGTCTGTTTTGTTTATCTTTTAAAAAGAAAACAGTTTTTTCATCATTTTTTTCTATTCTCTTTTTAGTCTCAATCATTTATTGCCATTCCTTGTTATTTCTGTCATTCTACTAATTTTGGGCTCAGTTTGTTTTTCTTTTACTAGTTCCTTGAGGTATAAAGTTAGGCTGTGTATTTGAGATCTTTCTTTTTTCTCAATTTTTCTCAATTTTTGCATCTCATCAGCTGTCATATGTTGTGTTTTCAATTTTATTTGTCCCAAGATATTTTTTTAATTTCCCTTCTGATTTCTTTTTGACCCACTGGTCGTTCAGTAGTATGTGTTTATATCCAAATATATGTGAATTTTCCAGTTGTCTTTTTGTAATTGATTTCTAGTTTCATATCATCGGGGTCGAAAAGATGCTTGATACAATTTCAATCTTCTTAAATCTATTAAGACTTGTTTTGTGGCCTCACAACTGATCTATCCTGGGGAATGTTCCAAGTATACTTGAGAAAAATATATATTCTGTTGCTGTTGGATGAAATGTTCTATAAATGTCTGTTAGGTCCATTTGATCCGATGTGTAGTTTCAATCAGATTTTTCCATATTGATTTTCTGTCTGAATGATTTATCCATTGTTGAAAGAGGAGTATTGAAGTCCTCCATTACTGTATTGCTATTTCTCCTTTAAATCTATTAATATTTGCTTTGTATATTTAGCTGTTCCTATGTTGGGCACACAGATATTTACTGTTATATCATCTTGATAAATTGACCCCTCTATCATTATATAGTGACTTTCTTTGTCTCTTGTTACTTTTTGGCTTAAGGTCTATTGTGTTTGACATAAGTATAGCTATCCCTGTTTTCTTTTGGTTTCCATTTGCATGGAATACCTCTTCCCATCTCTTCACCTTCTATACATTTAGTCCTTAAAGCTAAAATAAGTCTCTTGTAGACAGCATATAGCTGAGTCCTGTTTTGTAAATCCATTTTGCCACTCTACATCATTTTTCCCCCTCTATATCTTTTGATTGAAGAATTTAGTCCATTTATATTTGAAGTAATTATTGACAAGTTTGGAGTTACCCTTGCCATTTTATTATTTTCCTGTTGCTTTGTAATGTTTTTGTTCCTTTATTCCTCCCTTCCTCTCAGTCTTTGTGATTCAGTGATTCTCTATGGTGGTATGCTTTGATTCCTTTCTCTTTATGTTTTGTGCATGTACTACAGGCTCTTCCTTTGAGGTTACCATGATGCTCACGTAAAACATCTTATATTTATGGCAGTCTACTTTAAGCTGATAACAGCTTCACTTTGAATGCAAACAAAAGCTCTACATTTTCACCCTCCCCTCATCTTATGTATTTGATACCACAATTTACATTTTTTACATTGTGTATCCATTAACAAATTATTGAAATTGTAGGTATTTTTAATACTTTTGTATTTTAATCTTCATTGTAGAGTTATAAGTGATTTATCCATCACCATCACATTAGAGTACTCTTAATTTAACTATATATTTTCATTTGCCCCTGAGTTTCATACTTTCTTAAGTTTTCCTGCTACTATTTAGTGCCCTTCGATTGCAGCTTCAAGAACTCTGTTGAACGTTTCTTGTAGGGCCCATCTAGTGGTGATGAACTCCTTCAGCTTCTGTTTGCCTAGAAAACTCTTTATCTCTCCTTTAGTTCTGAAGAACAACTCTCCTGGGTAGAGTATTCTTGGTTGACAGTGTTTTTCTTTCAGCACTTTGAATATATCATCCCACTTCTTTCTTCTTTCAGGTTTTCTGCTGAAAAATCCGCTTATAGTCTTATGGGGGTTCCCTCGATATAACAAGTTGCCTTTCTCTTGCTGTTTTTAAGATGTTCTCCTTGTCTTGAATGTTAGACCCTTTACAATGTGTTGGTGAAAAAAGTTTTTTGTTTTTTTTTTTAATTCATCTTATTTGGTACTGTTTGGGCTTCCTTGATCTGGATCTCTGTTTCTTTCCCAAGTTAGGAAAGTTTTCAGCCATTACTTTGAACAACCTGTACTTCTTCTGGGACCCCTATAATGTGTATATTGGGTTTTTTGGTGGTTTCCCATACATCTTGTAAGCTATGCTCTTCAATGTCTTTAATTCTTTTTTCTTTTTGGTCTTCTGATTGAATTCTACTGTCTGTTTTCATGCTCTCTTATCCTTTCTTCTCCATGATCTAGTTTGTTCTTTAAATCCTTCATTATTTTTTTTTTTCCAGTTAAGTTATTGTATTCTTCAGCAACGTGATTTCTGTTTGGTAATTTTTTATATTTTCTATCCCTTTGTTGAAATTCTCACTTTGTTCATATGTTGTTCTCCTGACCTCAGAGAACATCTTTGACTGTTATTTTGAACTTTCTGTCAGGTAAATCACTTATCTCCATTTCATTAAGATCTGTTTCTGGGATTTATCTTGATCTTTTGTTTGAAGAATTTTCCTCTATTAATTTTTCTTGACTTTTTATGTTGGTTGTTGTGCATTAGATAAAACAACCACTTCTCCCAGTCTTGACAGAATAGTCTTGCTAGGAGATGAAACTTGTCAATCACCCTGGCCTGAGCTCCTGGTTGCCTCTCAAACTTTTGTGATTGTCCAACCTGCTTTCTTTATTCTAAGTGGCTCTCAGTATTTGAGGGTGTACCAAGATCTGTCAGTGTCCCTAAAGGAAGAATTGTATTTAGCAGCTAGATGCAGTATAATTGGAAGCTAGACCCTCAAACAGCATCAGGAAAGTAGGTATTTAAACCTCTTCCAGGGAGAAACTGGGAGAGAGTGTTTTTGCCTACTCCCTTTGCACTGGGCCCAGGTGTATAGCTGCAGTGTGGTGTCTGTGGGACTTGTGAATGGAAGCCCAGTTGGCTATCTGAGCTGGGTGATCTGGGGACTTATCCCTCAGGAGCAGAGCAAAAGCTGCATGCAGATATGTGTGCAAACTCCTTCCAGGGAGTTACTGGTGACTTGGAGCATATTAGAGGGAAGAAGAAGTAGGTGTCTGCTGGTTTCTCCAGTTTCAAGAACAGATCACAGCCAGCCTCAAGATGTATACTAAATTAGAGGTCTGATCCTGAGGCAACAACTTTCAAAGTTTGCAGATGATCCCCTTCAGGAAGACCTGGAGATGGGTGATTTCCCCTGCTCCCTCAGTGCTGAGCCCTGGGGAGACAGCCACAGCAAGTGCTTGCATGTCCATTAATAACTGCTTCTTTGTTTCTTATTGTCTTGTGGGTCTCATGAACACAAGGCCCATTGGTTTTCAGAGCTAGGTGTTTAGCAGCCTGTCCTGCAGGTGGGAGTCTTAAGAGCTGGGGTGCTAAATGTGAGGTTCAAACCATTCACTCCTTGGTAGGAATATGGGAGTTTGGAGTTCCCTCCCAACTGTATGGGGCTGTGTCAGGTGTGGGGTTTATGGCAAGAGTGTGTCTCAGCATTTCCTACCCATTCCAATATGAGTGTTTTCTCATTTGCCCAATGTATAGGAGTCTCTCAGATAGTTTCTCTATTTCTTTCAGAGGTAATTGCTGTGTATAGCTGTACACTTGGTATTGTCATGGGAAGAGGGAAGCAAGGCTTCACTGTCTCCATCATGATCAACTTCTCTATTTTACTTTTATTATTGAAGGCTATTTTTGCTAGGTTTAAAATTCTAGGTTGACAGAGTTTTTCTCCAGCAATTTAAAGATATTATATCACTGTCTTCTGGCTTCTATCATATCCATTAAAAAGTTGGCTGTCAATTATATTGTTCCTGTGTAGGTAAAGCCTCTCTTCTCCTCTGCCTGCTTTTAAGATTTTCTGTTTTGTTTTCAGTTTTTAGAGGTTTTACTATGATGTGTGTAGATGTAGTTTCTTTTTCTTTATCCTACTTGAGGTCCATAGGGCTTCTTATCTGAGTTTGATATCTTTCAGCAGTTTTGGTAAGTTCTTAGCCATTATCTCGTTAGTTACTGAGTTTGGTTCATTCTCTCTTTCCTCTCTTGAGACTCCAATTTTATGCACATTAGAATTTCTGTCTTCTCTTTTACTCTGTCTTTTGAAATTTCAATCCTCTTGCCTTTCTAAAGCTTCTTTCTGAATATTTTCTTCTAATATATCTTCCAGTTAACGAATTCTTTCTTAAGCTATATGTAATCTGCTGTTAAACGCATTCACTGAGTTCTTAATTTGAAGTATCATGTTTTTTTAAAACAGAATTCCCACTTGATCCCTTTATGTAGCTTCTCATCTTCTGCTCAAATTCTCTATCTTATCTTTTTTTCAACTTAGACTTTGTAAACATAGTTATCTTAAAGTTTGTGTCTCATGGCTCTTTTATCTGGAGCCCCTGCGAGTATATTTCCATGGTCTATTTTTCTGCTGAGAACATGTCATTCATATTGTCTTACCTCCTTATATCCAGTTATTCTTTTAAATTATATGGTGGACACTGCACTTGCAAAATGATTTTTGGAAATAATTTGAGGATTACAGTAATGATATCTTTCTCCAAAAAAGTATGTCCATTTCTGCCAGGTTCTTAGAAGCATTAGCAATTAAGGATTATCTTTATATAATTTCACAGGTTGGGGGGAATTTATACTAAAGTCCCTTTAGGGACATGTTTACTTTCAAGTCTCCATTTCTTCTAGGGTACACTCTTCATGATTCCAATCCAAATAATGGGAATTCACTATGCTGTTTTTCCTTTGTGGACTTTGACTTCATTGTCATCACTTGAGCTCCAGAAAGCTGTCAACAGCTTGTTTTAGCCTTTCAACCACTGTCTCCAAAATTGGGTTTGGCCTCCAGGGAAATGGAGCCCTAAACACCAGACTCACTTTCTTTAATCTCTTTCTCCTTCTGGAGCTTGACTCTGCAATTCTTCATTCAATTTTTATAACTCTAATGCCTTTATATCCTGATTATTAAAAACTTTTTAGATTAATTGAATAGATGCATATGTGCTATGAAAAATAAAGTTTTATTTGGATTTGGGTAATTTGCTCTGACAATGACCTTCACAGGATGGATGTAAGCTATCCTGTGTAGTGGTTAAGAGCACAGGATCTGGAGCCAGCAAATCTGGTTCAAATCCTTGTTTTGCTTCTAGTAGCAGTGTGATTTTTGACAGCTTACTTAAACTTTCTGGTTCCCACTTCTCTCACTGGTAAAATGTAAATGATGATTATAGATTCTTTGTTGACGAATAAATAGAATAATATTGCAAAAATATAATACAGAGTTGGTATCTAGTATAAACACCATCAAATGGCAACTATTGTTATTCAACATGAACTATTTAAATATTTAATAACATCTGCCAAAGACAACTATTTTAGATTTAAAATGATTATAATTATGAGATTCTTTTCCCAGTGTTGTATTTCAGAAAGGAACTCTTAGGTCATGGCTTTGGGGTCCTGGCAATACCTGCTTTGTAATATTTCCAGATCCAAATCTTAGCAGTGTTTATGCTGTAGAAGTCAGGGACCCAGTGGAATACTTCCTCACATTCTGGGGCCAATTAAAAACTCCAATTAAGGAAAATTCTGTCTCTGCCCACACGTAGCCTTAAAGCATGCTTCTGTGCATAGATGTGTAAGAGTTCATGTGTTTGAGTTTCTACAATTGCCCTAATTGTTTTAAGGGCTTTACTAGCTCCCTCTTTACACACAGGTAAAGCCAAAGGTGCACTAGCACCCTATGATTACCCTCAGGGCCCCCATTGTTATAGCCCTACTTTAAGCCACTTGACCCTATTTTTATACATCTAGAGATTATCTACTCTTCAGGAGACTATTCCTGCTAATTCTGCCTGTTGGGCACTTGAAAGCAGGTTCATTTAAACATCAATAACTAGGAGTCTTCATTGACCTCATGCTGCGTAAGTCCTAACCTAGTCTTGACCCTAAAGTCAAAACTTTGTGAAAAGTCAATAAAAGTAGCAAACAATGTTATATTATTCTTGGCAGACTTTGCACAACAATGAGAGGGTTTAACAATAGTTAATTATGGCTTAATAGTTGCTTGCTAACAAGTATTGGGTTTTTACAATGTAGCAGGCAATATGCACACATGCTCTCATTTGACTCACATAGCAACCAAATGAGGTAGGCACTGTCATTACTCCTGCTTTAAAGGGGAGGAACTGTGGTTTACAGGGGCAAAGTATTTAACCTGAGGCCACAAATCAGCCACAGGATTCATGTCAGCCATTCCTGGAATCTATGTGCTCTCCATGTGGAATATTAGGTAGAGAAACTTAAGACTCAGTTTATGATGGAGAAAGCTGTCTTGAGGCTTTGAAGGAACATCCAGAAAATTAATAGGTCCATAGTTATCCCACAGAATTGCTCTGTTAAAATGAGGTAGATTATGCTTTCAAAGACTATCCTGGTAAGAATAAGGACTGAGGATCTAATGAAAATAATGAGGTTAGCAAGCATCAAAAACAGCCCATCAGAACAGGGACAGAATAGTCTCGCAGCAAAAGAATAGCACCTGGTCATGTAAGTGACAATATTCAATAAATAATCCAGAAGAGGAGGCATTAGCAGGTCTTGAGAAGCTTCTTAGAGAAGCTTATAATTGACAAAATGAAAGGTAACACTCCTATAAGCTGTGAAAAGTTAACCTTCTGGGCCCAACTGGAATATGTGTTTCCACAAAATCTCTGACTAGACACACTCAGTGGGTAACCATGTTACAGAATTGACCCACATTAAGGATTCTAACAGCCCAACCCAAGGCCTTCCATACAAATCATTACACTTGAGGCTCTTTTATGGAGGAGAAATGAAATTATAATAAGAATAAAATTTATTAAGTTACTTAATGGTCCTGCTCCCTTGCCTACTAATACCAGGTTTTGATTTTGATTTTGGTTTTTGCTTATGAATTTAACCAAGTAGAAGTCTGAAGTGTTAGGCCCACATCTACCCAAATAGTTCTGGTTACCCTCACTTACCTGAGGGATGGAAATATATTAAATAAATAAATAAATAAATAAATAAATTCCCCCTTTAACTTTTTGAAACAATTAAAATGTAGCTTTGGAAGATATTATGAGACTGAACAATCCTTCGTTCACTTTAGCCTTTTAATCTAATCTGACCAGTCTGTGTAGAAATCAATTCAAGGACTGCTAATATCAAGGTTTAGGTGTGAAGGTAAAGTGGTGTAAAATACCCATTCCAAAGATGATGGTGATGAAGGAGGAGGGATCATATCCATAGCAGTGGCTTCCCACAGTGAAGGTATGTATACAAATTAAGTTCCCATGTATTTGCTGGGCATACTGCAAGTCAGCAATCCTGGATAATGCCTGGCACACTAAATGCTCAAAGCATGCTTGTTGGGTGAATACGTTTACTTAGAAAGTGAGCTGGCCAAGGCTTTGAGCTGGATCTTAAAGGACGAGTTTAGCCAGTGAGGAAGAGATTTGTTCAAATCAGAGAGGCAAGCAAAGGGATAGGAATGACTTTTAAGTTCCCACTCAGGCAGATGGATGGGCAGTGGTGCCATAAACTAAACAAGGTGATGGATGGAGGAGGAGGCACCAGTCAAATTAATAACAAATTAATAATGTGACAGGATACTTTGTCACAAATCGGGGAAGTTCATGTTTAAAGGATTGATGCATCTTGCAGAGTGTTACTGTCTCAAATTACCTTCTCCATATTTACACAACTGGAATCCTCTTGGAACCTTTTTTGGTGGTCATTCTCTGACTATCCTAGAGTTTGAGTCTTTGTATAGTTTTGATTTTGTTGGCTACCAAAATGGGATATTGTTTACTAAAAGCTAAGATGGCCACGAGAGAACTCTCTAAAAGCAGAAACTTTATTTCAATGATCTTATTGTCACCTTCATGTAATAGGTATGCTGTCATTTTTCTTTTTAATTACTCACTAAAGCCTAATGTGTTTGTGTGTTGACATTTTGTAGATGAGGGAACTATATTAAAATACAGCATCATTCAAGGATGTGGGGGGGGGTTGCGAGGGAGGTTGGTTGCAAATTAAGAGATGGTCATAGCACAAAAGCAGGGAATGAGGATGAATATAATAGTGAGGTTACTCAACCCAAAGTAGTGAAAACTGAGTATTACTCTGGAATGAAATGCCACATGGCTGGGAGACATGGCCCGAGCATGTGTAATTGAGAACATGTCTCTGGAGAAGAGAGGAAAAGCAGAATGGCTCTTTAATAAATTAAGCCAATGTCTCTGAAAATGTGTGTTTTCTAAATCAAGCATTTCCCAAAATGTACATTTCCCAAATCTCTCTAAGAGATTCTCTTGGAGATTCACAACGCTAAATATTAGCAGTGAAAGGCTCTGAGAAGACCGGCAGCAAAGGAAAACTAATTTTATTTAATCCAAATTTGATCAAACTTATTTGACCTTGGAATGTATTTGTCATGGAACATTTAGTACCACTGCCCAGAAAGGTGTGGGAAATGTTGAATTAGGAAACCATGTTTAATTTCATAGTGTCTAGCATGTACTAGGTGATAAATAAAACTTATTTTTGAATTTTTGTAAGTATTTTTCAAATAACAAAATCATTATCTGCTGTCGACAGTTTTTTCAAAAAATGGATTAAAAAAAGTGAAGTAGCCATGACCTTCAGAATCAGGACAGAACCTTAGAATTACAGAGAATGTGGCTTTCTTAACATCTACTAAAAATAATTAAAGAAATTTCTACCATCTCAGGGCCTGCCCAATTCAGGGATAAATTATTCCCTCCAGTTCCATAGCACATAGTTCCTCTGAAACTATTAATTCTGCTTACATACCTTCTGAGTGTGAGTGAAATTTAATTATCTCATTTTCTTTAATAGCAGAGAGTAGATTAATTGTTTAAGAGAAAAATATGGCTTGTTACATGGGTGGAAAGGGGCAGAGTCCCTGGTGTGCCACTGTAGATATGACCATCAAGCAGAAACTTGAAGTAGATAGCACATCAAAGTGTATATTCACACAGAAGATAGAACTAATTATTCATTTAACACTAATTTTCAATATACACTGAAATTTATTTGGTTTTGTCAAATGAGAATAAATGTGTTTATCAGGCAAACTGCAGTTCAGATTTTGACTTAATCACTTTCTAGCTATTTAGGCACTGGCAAGTCTCTGAGCTTCAGTTTCCTCTTTGTAAAATGGCATTAATATTTGGAGCACTAGAATAAAGCCTTCCTCATTTTGTCATTTAGAAGTCCTCAGGATGATTGTTGCTCACTCTCATGCCACCCTAAAGCAAAGCTTCCTAGCAGACACACCCTACTCCATCCCACTCACAGTTCTGAAGGAGAGAGATCCAGCCAGAAAATAGACCTACAAATGGTAAACACTTGAAATACACAAGTCACTTAATCCTTCTTCCTTAAATGGAAATGCAAAACTAAGGATTACCAGGCATACAAGGAGAACTGCAGCATGAAAAAGAAAGACAAAAACAAAAAACAAAAAACCCCAAGACCACACACACACACACACACACACACACACACACACACACACACACCAACACCAACACCAACAACAACAACAACAACAAAAAGACAAAAACTAACCTAGAAGTGCAAGGGGGGGATGCGGGGGGAGACAATTAAGGAATAGAAAACAACACCAAAAACATTCTAATTAATATGCAAGGGGAATTTTGGAGAAAATATGATATCCTTAAAATTGGAACAAAACACTAAGAAAAAGAAACAATGAGAGAATGAAAGAGAATGATTGCAGATTTTTAAAAAATAGTACTGGTTGAGAAAAAATTTAATTACAGAAGACCTAGAAAATAAATCCAAAGACTCTTTCTATTCTCTTAGAACATAGGGGAAAAAAGACAAAGAATTGAAAACTATGAGACAAAAGATCAGTCAGAAGTTCAGGCTAGGAGTCTCACATGCAGTTTTGGAAATGAAAAAAAATTATCAAAAAAAAAAACTTGAAGAAAAAATTTCCAAAGATGAAGGACAAAATTCTTCAGAATTAAAAGAGCTTCTGAATGCCCAGAACAATTAAAGAAAAGAGAGCCATACCTAGAAACACCTTTGATGTGTCAGAATACCAAGGATTAAAAAAAAAAACTTCTAAAGGCTTCTATACCCAGCCAGATGTCAATCAAGTATGAGGGCAGAATAATATTTTCTGGCAAAAAGATCTCAGAAGGTTTATATACCATACATCCTTTCCTTGAAAAGTATTTGAAGATACACCCAGAGAAACAAGAGAGTCAAATAAGAAGAAGGTTGTAGGGTCCAGGAATCTGTAGTTACAATCTAGACTCCTGAGAGCAGTGGGAAAAATTTGCACCATGACCATTGAATAGAAGGTTCAGAGGGCAACCAGTACAGATTGGAATAGAAGGATGGTGGGGAGATAGGGGATGGAGGTCTCCAGGAGAAAAGGGGGACTTGATAGAAAAGACAGGCTTGGGGAAAACTAATCACAAAGACAGATAATGCAAAAAGAGCCCCAACAGCACCCATTGGAAACTCCAGGGATCCCTGGTAGGGTAAGGAATGTATAATAAAGTGGAATGTTTAATCATAAATCATACATGAAGCAAACTAAAACATGGTGATATTAGTGGATAAAAAACAGAGAGAAATTCCATTGAACCTTGATGCTGGGAACATCCTCTCTCAGTTGGCCCAGGGGTTACGATATTAGACTTCTTAAAAAGAATATACTCCTAACACATGACTTGATCAATCTATGGATAAGTCATGGAGATGTGGCTGCAACTTTAGGACAAAATGTAAGGTATATGTTTCTATGACAAAATGAGACTTGGAAGGTGGATAAATGGGCAGGGTCATCAATAATTTTACTTTTTAAAGTGAGAAATCGAGAGATACAATATTATCAAAAGTTAATGAAACAAGAAATAGATTTAGTATAATACTTTATATTACAAATATAAACACGGGAAGAACAATAGATAACAAATATAACAAAAAAATAACAATATAAATATCAGACACTGTAAATGTACAGGATTGGGTGGAGGGGGGAAGGGTGGTAGAACTGAGCCAAATGATCAACTTTCATATTGAAGAGTCTATAAATTATATCCTTTATTGATACATTTAAAAAAATAGAGTTATAGGCATATTATCTATATAGAGGAAAGAACAGAAGAAATGACAATGGAAACAACCTTAGAATGGGATCTTGTCTGTCTCCTTTGTCCAACATTGTATCCTCTGTGCCTAGAATGGCATTGGGGACACCTGCTGATCAATGGTTAGTGAAAAGAAGGTGACTCTGGGAAACAATACATGAGTGCAGAGGAGAAGGGTCAAAGGCTGTCCCTTCCCAACATTGAATGGTTACCAGATAAAGGTACGATTATGATGAAAAAAAATTATAGCGGAAGGACAGAGGAGAGTGGAGCATGCCATGAATGGGGATGCTCCTTGGTGACATAACAGGTAAGGTGGGACCTGGAGGAGGAATCAGCCAGGTGAGGAAAGAGAGCTCCACTGAGAGCAGACTGAGGGAACATGTGTGCAGACTGGGTGGAGAGAAGATCCAGGTGGCCAGAGCAGAGTGCGATGGGGAGGCAGGCTCTGTGCGAGCATGTGCAAGTAGGCAGGAGCCAAGTCTAACAGGGTTTGGCAGGCCACGTAGGGATGCTGATGAATTGCTTAAGAAGCATGGAAGTGAGGCCTCTGACTTCTCTTTGTTTCCTTATCACCAGGGAGGCTGGGTTCTCCTGGCTCTGCGCTTATACTTGGGACCACAGCTTGCATACAACTCTGTTCTTGGACTTTTGGGAAGGGACTGGACTTCTGGATTTGATTTTCAGTCAAATCCAAAGAAGAAAATACCACATACTAGGTGACTGAGTAGAATATGGTCCACTTATTGCATACTTTGTGTCTTCGTTGCGTAAGTCGAAGGGGAGGTGCAGAGAATGTTGTGGGGAAAGAGCTGGATTTTATCATCCAAGTTTTGGTGCTTGTCAGGAAGTTATGATATACTGTTTTAGCAGGGAGGCAGAGACACATCAACAGGGCAATTTAGGCATTGATCAGTGGCAAGGCACGTTCTATTCAAGAAGCCAGAGGAGTGTTTGCTGGGCTCTCAGGAGCATGGGGCTGGGCCAGATGCCAATGATAATTGTAAAGATATGGGCTCTACCCTGATGAAGTGCCTATTCTTAGAAGACAGAAATAGATGTGAATGAACACAGATCCAGATTCTCTCAGAGCACAAATGCTGCACGGGGATTAGGCTTGGTGCTCTGGGAAGCTGAATGAACTCTTCCAATCCACTAGGGTCCTTGTTAGTGCATCAAAGCAGTAATTTCCTCAATGACAAGAGTTCACATCGCTTCCTAAGGCACTTAACTTACTCCCAGGATATTGGTTGCACACCAGGGGAATCTGGCTCACTAATCTTTAACACTTGTCATAATTATTTTTCCTTCAATAATACTATTTTCCCCCCGAGAAACTCAAAATTATTACATAAGAAATGTAGAAATATAAGAGTGTGATATTTTTTTAATAAAATGTAGTCAGTGGCTCTGGGGAATTTTTGTAGCAAAAACCTCTCAAATCAATTATATTTTCTCATTTCTAGTTCCAATAATTGAATATTTTATTTCTGTATTTGTTTAAGTTCTTTCAAAATGAAAAGGTGGAGTTGTGTTGACACACTGAGAAAGGAGGGTATGATTAATTAAAGTTGTTTAAAGTATACGATGAAAACAGTGCTGATGCATATAAATGTGGCTCAATGAGCTGCCAGCTGCTTGACCAGGTTGTAGGAATCCTGTCAGCAATCCTGGGCAGGGGGCACAGTGGTGCATCATTCTGTCATCTCTAGGAGGTAGGTCTGCAATCACAACTCATCCAGAGAAAAAGGAAATGATGCAGCTAGATGTCGAGTGCCTGTGACTCAGCTATTTAGAAAATCCACAACCACTGACCTGTATTTCTCACATTTCAACCAGAATGTTCAGTTCTGATCCCTCTGTCACCTCAGCTGAGCACTCATCATCATTTACTTCCATTGTCTCATCTGATTCTCACGTCATTACTATGGTGTAGGTGGGAAGGTGGGTGGTGGTGGTTATTGCCCTTTAAAAGGTAAGGAACACCAGGTGGGATGCCTAGGTGGTTCAGTTGCTTAAGCGGCTGCCTTTGACTAGATGATCCCAGGGTCCTAGGATAGAGCCCCGCATCTGGCTCCCTGCTCAGTGGGGAGCCTGCTTCTCCCTCTGCCTGCTCTTCCTGCCACTCCCCCAGCTTGTGCTCTCTCTCTCTCTCTCTCTCTGACAAATTAATTAATTAATTAATTAATTTTAAAAATCTTAAAAAAAAAAAAAAAGGTTGAGGATGGTGCCCAAGGTCACAATGCTGGGTGGTAGAGCCAGAATCAGACTGGAGGTCTTTTGATTCCTTGCAGGCACTTCTTGCTGACTCTGAGACCTCAGGTGACCTCAGGCCCTTCTTGGCCTGACCTCTGAGCTTCAGCCATTGCACCCCACCCCTGCCACACAAGTGATCTGAATGTCTGAATAAACATGGCCTGGGAAGAGCAGCCCCTAGAAAGTTCCTGCTCCCAACTAGATGCTGATGTTACCTAAAGGCATAGGAACTCTTGGGATGGCATACCTCTCATGCAGGAGTCAGCATTAGTCAGAAAACAATCATGAAGCAGGTAGATCTTTGACCCTCTCTTACTAGTTCCCTTAGTATGAATAATACCACCCCTAATTTCTCTCTCTCTCCATCCTTTCCACCCTCTCCCTCCCTGCCTTGCCCATTCTCATAGGAAAAACTCTCAAGGGGCTTCTGATGTTTTTTGAGGTTGGTTAAGGATGACCAGAGTGACCCACTCAGGGAAGGTTAATTTCAGAGTTCAAGCAATGAGTTTTCCAGAGCCTGCTTCCTCCAACCCATGCCACTGGAGATTAATAAATGTTGGTTATTGCTATTTGGCTCAGAGGATGCTTGATCTGTTTGCCTAAGTCAATCTCATATTCTTGTATTTATTCACTGTGACACCAGAAGGCAAAATGAGAAGACTCAAAATGACAAAGAGGCTGATTTCGCTTTGAAATGAAGGACTTTCAAGTAATTAGAACTCTTTGGAAAAGAAATGGCCATATCAAGGGGCCGTAGGGTTTTTGTTGCCAGAGGTAGTTAAACTGAATCGATGACCACTTATCGAAATGTGTTGGAAAAGGAGAGTATGGTTAGACTAGATGACCTCTAAGGTTCAACCCTGAGATATTTAATTTGTTTATCCTTCCCATAGACACATTTCTGGAGTACAGACAGAGGGAATTGGGTCAGAGGTTAGGGTCATCAGTCAGGCACCTTTAGTCCATCTGTCGCCTTTGCTAACCCAAGCTGCTCATCCACGAAGTCCAGTGAGGAATGTGGCACCAGGAGAGCAGCTGGGCAGAAGACAGGCCCATAGCTCATGGGTCAGAGTCTCCCTGATTTCAGCTACATTCCCACCATTGACAAACTTCACAGCAGCCACCACTTAACTAAACCAAAGGATCTATTTTGATGAGATTCTGAAACAAGAATCCCTAATGATTTTCTCCCCAGAATCATAGGAAAATGTAGCAGAGATATCATCATATCATTTGAATGTGTACCCACTTGCCAATTACTCTGGATTGATGCTTCCTGATGTAAATAATCAGCTGAACATAAAATCTAAATCATATACAGTTATTTGACACTTTATTCAAGAAAAAAAAAGATTGGCTATTTAGGCAAAAACATCAGCCTAGTAGTTTTCCTGGCAAATGTGCTATAACTAAGTATATATATAAAACAGTCCACATTATGAGCAAGTAATGGTCAGGCCATTCCAATGGGCAATTTACTCTCCAGGAAACCACCAGGGCCTGTGCTACATGCATGCTCTTTTCCAAGTTGCTCAGAGTCATTTAGAAAATTACTATTGTTATTCACAAAGTGCTCCACAAATCTCAGGAATTAACCCTCTTCCCAACATGTCTAATTTACTTGTTCTTCAAGTAATAGGTACGTTAAAGTTGATACGGGTCCAGTATCTAAATAAGAAAAAATAACCTTTTACTGAGTGCTCTGTATATTCCAGGTACTCTGAATGCATTGCATACAACCTCATTAAATCCTCACAACAACCCAGATGTATTATTATCCCTATTTGAACTGAAGAGTAAACTGAGACTCGGAGAGGAAAGTAATTTGTCCATGGTTACAGAGCTCCTAGTGCCTGGTGCATAATAAGTGCTGGATGAGGGATCGTTGATGTTAGTTTATACGAGGAGCACAGCTGCGATTGGAGTTGAGATCTAACATTCATCAAAGCCTTTACAATGGCTTCTATGTGGTTCTGCCCCATACAAATTGCACTGTCCGTGAGAAGGAAGTGTGTCATGCCCAAGTGTCACTGGCAGGAATCCTTGTCCTAAGGGAGGCATGTTGCAGATGTCACACTTTCAGTAGCTCCCTATTAGTTAAGGGCATGTGGCATGTAAAACATAATGATTAACACAGAAGTCTCCAAACTTGGGTAGGGTATGCAAAGAATTTTCTAGAAGTTTCTAGAAGCTGAATGATACAGTCAGGGTTAATGGACTCTACGACTAGCTTCTGTTTGTGGATGTCATCCTTTCTAAAACTGATTTGCCCAAGACTGCTCCAAGGGCAAGGCTCCAAGCCATCTCTCCATTCCTGCCTCCCCTGCACCACAGATTTCTACCACATAGGACACTCCTCTCACCCAGGCCTGTCCTGTGTACATGCATAAGAGACACCCACTCTCAAGGGTGCAGCCCTGTGGGCACAGGGCTTAGTGAGATGCTGGTGACTTTGTGAGAATTGGAGAAAAAGCATCCCTTCCTCTGGGCGAATGGAGTGTGGGCTGAATCTTAGTCCCTGCTCACACACTCAGCAGTGTGCCCCCCTATGCACGTGATTGCCTGCACCAATCTTACTACAATCCTTAGAATGCTCATTGTCCTGAAATAAAGGCCCGTGGCTTTTTGTTTTTTAAGGGGGCACTTTCAAATTCTGATTCCCAGGAAGCCTTGAAGTACGAAGTTTTCTGGGGTTCTTTCAGAAGGTTTGTGAGCAAAATCATTTCATGCAGTTTGGGAAGACGAGATCGCTGGGCTCCCTCACAGGACAACCCAACTGAGGCATCGTCAATCCTCAAAGATCTCAGCTGAGTCAACAGAAACGCATTTACCAGTCAGGAAGGTTAACTGCTCACTCTTTATTTCTAAACAAAGATTGTTGAGCATCTCCTAAAGCACAAAAATATAATTGCTGGCCAGACAACGATGAAGATTGAATAACAGACTCATAAAATAAATGGCCAGAAATTCCACAGCAACATTTTCAGCCAAGAGCTTCTCTGACTTCAGATTGTAAATATGCCATTTGAAAAACAAAAAGATGGACTCAACATTCCAGTTCCCCAATATCCCCAATATCTTTAAGAGCACGGTAGCCCACTACTCCTGTGAAACTCAGACTCCGCAGACATACATTATTTTTATTATTATTAATTTATTATTATTATTATTATTATTATTAACCAAACAGAGGAAGTGTTGGTTCAGTGCATGACATGGTGCTTTCTCAGCCCTTAACTACTCAAATGAGTATGATTTTCAGGTCAGTATTATTGATATGATATAAATCTAGTTTTCTTGGGAGACACTGCCTTTAAAATAGATTTCTCAAGAATTAAAGGGTTTCTACCTCACCTTCTTTTCATTATATTTATGAGTCAATGGGGGAAGAAAGCCAAGGGGTGCCTCTGAAGTGAGCTAACAGGTACACCCCAGGGAATGAAGGAATGAAATAATAAACACTTAGAAGTTCCATCTATGCGTCATGCATGGCATTAGAAGATCATAATAGGAAAAGCCAGTGGTTATTAAGCACCTACTATATGCCAAGTGCTATTCTAAGAAAGGTACGGATATTTGCTCACCGAAGCCACGTGGCATCCACTTTGACAGAACTGAGTAGCTTGCCCGCCACCACACAGCTGGTGGAATTTTTCTTCCCAAATGCTTATTAGTCATTTATATATATTTTTTCTTTTCTGAGTTTATTTGACAGAGCTTTGAATCTATTAGTAATAGCATGCACACATTATATATCAAAGTATTTTTCCAAGTTTGCTGTTCATTTTCTGTGTGTGTGGTGTTTTTGACAGAGTCAAATCTATCCTTATTTTTATTTATATTTCATTTACTTAGTATCAGACTTACAAAAACATTTCTCGCCCCAAGATTATTAAATCTTCACCTAAATTTTCTCTAGTAATTGTCAAGCTTTATTGCAATACATTAAAATCTTTCTAGAATTCATTTTAGTTTAGTATGCATCTAATTTTACTCTACTCACGACCACCCCCAATTACACAGTGTCCTAGTATTATTTCCTGGAAAGTTACTTTTCCACTCATACATTTATTCAACAAATCCTTTTCCAGAACCTACAATGAGCAGGCATTTTTCTAGGTCCTGGGGATACATTACATTATAATGGGGAGAGGCAAACATATAGTATGTTAGGTGGTGCTAATTGCAGGGGACAAGGAAGGGATGGAATGGCTATTTTACACAGAGTGGTAGGTATGTAAGGTCTGTGAGGAAGGTCTCTCTGAAATGGTGATATTAGGGTAGAGAACTGAAGGAAGCAAGAGGTGACCTATGTACCCAGGGAAGGGCATTCCAGGCAGAGGGAACAGTAGGTGCTGGGCCATGAGGTCAGATTATACTTGATGTGTTCCAAAAATGGCAAAGAGACCACTCTAGCTGAAGCAGTACCACAAATTAGGGGAGATGATACTAGAAGAAGTCAGAGGGGTGGCTGGAAACAGATCATGTAGGACCTGATAGATTATGGTAAGTACTTTGGATTTTGGCACTGAATGAGCATAGCAGATTACATTTCCCAAAGATGGCCACAGCCACATCTTGTGGGCTTGTCTGCAATATGGCATTGCCGTACCCTCAACCTCTTTGAATCTGGGCAGGCCTGGTAACTGCTTTGGCCAATAAAATATGGCAGGAGAGATGCTGTAACAGTTTGGGGAGTAACCCCTACCTGGTGTGGCATCTTCTCCTTCCTGCCTCTTAGAAGCCAATCACAATGGATAAAATGCAACTACCCCAAGATCACCATTCTGTGAGAAGCCCAAGCCACAGAGCCCTGGAAGATGAGATGCCACGTGAAGAGACAGAGAGACCAAGGAGCCACAGGGCACCAGGCAGGTGGGTGAAGAAGTGGAAGGGGATCCTCCAGCCTGGCCAACACCTAAATGCCCCAATTCCTGGTCCATGGTATCTTGAGGAGGATTGAAATGTTGTCTTAAGCCACCATGTTTTGGGATAGTTGGTCTTGTGGCGATAGAGAACTGGAACAGTGAGGAAGGAGGCTTTTGGAGGTGTTAGAGCAGTCACATGATTTGACCTGTTCTATGACAATTCCTCTGGGTCTGTGCTGAGAACAGAGGGAAGAAGGGAGAGTGTGGAAAGGAAACCAATATGCAGAGCGGGTAAGAGACCAGAGTGGTAGAGGCTGAAGAGGTGAGAAGTGATTCAGTTCCGGATATATTTCAAAGGACACGTGGACGGGAGCTGCTGATCGATTAGATGTGTGTTGTGAAAGAAAGGCATGAAGGATGGCTTTGAGGTGCTGGCCTGACAGAGGACGAACAGAGGAGGCTTTTAGTGACATGAAAGGAAACTGCGGGAGGAGAAGGGTTGGAAGCAGGGAAATCAGGAACTCTGTTTTGGACATGTTAAGATTATGAGGCTGAATATACATTCAAGTAGAGAGGCTGAGTGTTGTTGGGCAGTCAGGTGTCTAGTCAGAAGACAGGCCAGGGCTGGGAGAAGTAAGTCTGGGCATTATTGGTGTTTCCATGGTCATATCAGACCAGATGCCTGGGGAGTGAATGCAGACTGAGCAGAGAAGTTGGAGGACTGAGCCCTGAGCACTCCACCATCTATGGATGTGGAAGAGTTGGAGAAGGAACCCAAAAAGGAGGCTGTGGGGGAGTGGGGAAGGCGGCCAGTGAGATAGGAAGTGAAGTAAGAGACTGATGTTCTGGAGGCAGAGGGGTAAGTTGTTTTGGTAAGGAAAGAGTGAATAATCGTGTCAGATCTGCCAGAGAATCCAGTCAAATGAGGACTGACCATTCTCGATATTACTGTCATTGTTCTTGATATTACTGATTCAGTATATTTATCATATACCAAATTTGCCTAGGTGTGTGTGAACTTTCTCTTCTCTCCCACTGATCTGTGTATCCACCTGGAACCATATGACCACTGAAAATTTCATACTCCACAAGGCAAGCACCATGACTGTGCCCCCACCTTTTCTTCTTTTTTCCCCCAAGAATATCCTGGTTATTCTAATCTGAAGTTCATCAGAATTTTAGATTGGAACTTTATCAAGTCCCCTTCTACCCCATATGCACTGGAAATTTTATTTTGTATATTTTTGGCATACAAATTAGTTTGGTGAGAGTTAATACTGAGTCTGCTTATCTAGTCTCCACACATTATGTGTTTCCACTTATATGTTTCACAAACCTAAGTAGATTTTTTTCATATAGTCTCATGTGTTTTCTCTTACGTTCTTTTCTAGGTATTTAAATTGCAGTGGCTTTTGTGAATTATATCCCCTTTTTGTCATTCTATTTTCTTACTGGCTATTTTTGCTCTAAGAAATCTATTTATTTTTGTGTGAAGAATTCTCTTATTATTTCTAATGATTTTACAGGTGATGCAAACCGATTTCACACCTTTGTTATTTTCATGGGCATGAAATTTCACAGCTATGGAATCAAATAGCCAATGTATAAGGCTGCCCTAATTTCTGCTGATAAAAGTATTCCTACTTTGGAGAATGGGATTTAATATGCCAGTATTTCAAAGTATTTCAATAAAGAACTCCATGATTTCCAGGTGCTCTGAGAATGATTGTAGCTGCACATCTCAAATTGTCCCAGATAGTTCCAATTTCAAATATTTTCCCTTTGTTAACCCATGAGTCAGACCATATGTCCTTTGATCTTTGCTTCAAAAAATATTGTCACGGCATTTAGAAACAGGGACAGCCCAGGCAAAGTTGTAACATATGGGATGTTTTTCCTCTGAGCCCCTAACTTTCCTCTCAGCATTTTTCCTGGTTATGTGTGCCTAGCACCCACACATGCGTGCACATGCACACACTCAGACACACACACGGTAGTGTCCTGGAGGAAAAGGGGTTTTATTCAAATAATGTCATGTGCACTGCTGCTGTGAAGCCTGGACTCAGGATCACCTTAAGGCTGGCTGGTGTGGAAGACTTCAGAATTGGGAAGCCAGGGTTTAAACCTCACCTCTAACTGTATGCACTTGGGCAAGTCACTTAACCTTAGAGCCTCTATTCTCTCTATGTGAATATCTACTTTGTAGGGCTGTTGCGGGGACTCAGAACATGACTATAAAATGCTCATCATAGGTAAGAGCTGAGGAAACAGTACCTATTACTTTGATTTAGAAGGAAGTTCCGTATTATTGCTCAGGTCCTTGAGAAAATTCCTTGGTCTCATGCTGAAGAAGTGAAGCAAAGCTATTGATGCAAAGTGACCAGAATGAGAATGCAGGAAGAATGGGGTCTCAACCTCTTCATTCCGCCTTTTGTACACCTATCTATAGAAACAAACCACCAGTGGCTGATGTCTCCCATTTATAACTAGCCAGCCTCCACTCAGAGGCTGCAGTGTAGTCACCATGGGGCAGACATTTGTCATTTTTTGCTGTCACCTTCCAACTCTCCACCCCTTCCTATTACCACTCCGCTCTTCCTTTTGAGGATGCCTTCGTGTGCGGAACTTTGGGAAGTAGGGCCTGAAGTCAAATGGACAGACCTGACCTTTCCCTAGGGGCAGGCACGAGACCTAGATGCAGCTCATCACACTCTCCCTTCTTTCTGGGATTCTGTATTTTACATAAAGAATGCCCCAAAGTGGGGACAACTGAGGTCTTATCTGTCACAGTGGTGGCCACATTACAGGGCGCAGACTGTGTTCACATTTCCATTACTGTGGTTCTTAATGTTGTTCTTACTGGTTCTGGTGCCTTGGCCTTCAGACTCCCTCACTTGCTGCTCTCTTTTACACCTGGTTGTTCCAAATTGTTCCAAAAGATTGCTTTTTTGTTTAGCACAAGTCAGTTTGGTTTCTCTCTCTTGCAACAGTGCACTGACTGATACGGCCAGATTCCAAGACGAAAAGAAGAAAAGCAACTCATCCCCCTTAGCAAGAATTCTCTTACTGTGGTCAACAGCTGGTGCTTGGGGGAAAGGTGGACTCTTAAAACACGTGACTAAATGGGACATCATGGCTGAGCTGAAGTTCTCCATTATCACCTTAGAGAGGATTTGGGAGTAGAATGCCTTTCAGTTTGCAAATTTATCACCAAAGGAGGCAAGAGGATGGAGGGGTGGAAGAGGGATAGTGAGTATCAGCACGTGCGATGATCAGCTCAAACCCAAATCCTTTGTACACTTTCAGGAGAACCTGAACCAATTTTTCTGTTCAGAGCAGGGAAAAGTAAATGCTGGCTTTGCCTTTCCTCTCCTCATCTTCCATTGTTTCAGCACTGCTCCTTGGGCCTGAGAAAGCTGCCACAAAGCATTGTTATTAGTTATCTGATTGTTGTCCTACTTAATATGTTCCGTGGTCTGCTGGCTGATGGTAGTTTAAGCAGGATCTAATTGGTAACATATTGTCGATTGAATTAAGTGCCATATGATAGAGATTTAAACCATGGTAATTTTTCCATAAAGAAAAATCTGTCAACAGACTACAGCAGAGGACCATTAATAAATCAAATTGTCATGTTTATTAGTTATCGCAGGACTCTCGTTGTCTTGTATTCATGATAGGCGCCCCCCCCCCCCGATTTTTAGCACCAGTAACAGGTATAAAGAGGAATCTCTGGCAAGGTGCTTTCCAGTGGGTTCGTATTTGTACACAAACACCTGTTTGTATTTTAATCATGAGAAAGTGCTACTTCACTTTAAAAGGAACATGGATTTGGGCTGTTTTTTGGATGAGGGATAATGTTTTTATTTTCTTGCAGTTATGTTTTAAAACATTGGGAGTCAACACATTGATAATCAAAGAAAAGCCAATGAAAACAAAAATGAGAACACCATTTGCTGACGAGATTCGCAAAAAAAAGAACTGGTAGAATGTACTACAGGATTTGTAGGAGAATGGTCGCTGCAGTTTGATTTGTAATATTATAAAAATTGGCAATAAATTAATTTTCCATATATGGGAATGATTCAACAGATTATGGAACATCAGTACGAGGGAGCAAAACAGCTATTTGAAAGAATGAGCTAAATCTTCCCTAATGACGCATCATTAAGAACCAATATCATTTATACTTTCCCTTTCCCTTTTCTTTTAACGTCCTGTACTGAAAGTTGCTTTCCACATTTTTCTCCCACATGAATAAGAAATAATAGAATCGTAATAACCTGAACATATTAAGTTATAGTAACTTCTTATTAAACCTGTTTATAAAAACCAAAAAAAAAAAGAAATAATAGAATTGTATTTTGCAAATGTACCCTCCCTGGAATCTCCTAAAACCCTGTGCACTGAGTAGGACAGGTTATTATACCCATTTTACAGATAAGGAAACTGAAGCGCCAAAGAGAAAGTGATTTATCGAAGGAGTCCCTAGCTGTCAACCTCAGGAGGCAGGATGCAAGGATGCAAGCTCTTCCTCTGAACCGATGTGTAGAATAAAGAGTCTAGAAATCAGAGACCAGCACCCAGCTCCTCCCCAGACTCTTAAATCTCAGCGTGACTTTGAACTTTTTTCTGAATTCTCTGCAGCCTGGCTTTCTCATCAGTCACATTTCAACACCACATAGTACTGCAGAGGCAACCCTGACGGCTAAGAGCAGGGAGTCGGAGGCCCCGCTCTGCCCAGTCCCACCCGTCTCTGCACCCATGGGCCAGCTGTCGGCGATCTTCTAAAACAGGCACAATCACAAGGGATCTGATGCGACAACATGAGAAGGCATGTAACGTGTGCACACGTGTCACAGACACTGACCCCATGCCATGTACTGTCATTTGGATGCCAGTTACAGGTTTCTGCTGCCCAGGTTGCTATGCACATGGACACACAAGAGGTGTACGAACTTGTGTCATCAAATCCACCAAGCTCTAGAGCTTGCTCTGACTGCCAGTGTGACTCATAGGAAGATCTGCCCCGGGCTCCTTTCCTGGCCACCCCCCGCCCCCCACTATACCTTTGCAGGGCTTGCACCTGAGGATCCTTGCTCTGACCTCCTCTATCTCCTTATACCCCATTTACTGACCCTACATCCCGCCTTCAATCTTTCCCCCTCTCCTACCATTTCCCTTCAAGTCTGACAGCTTAATTGCAGAAAAGAGGGTGATGATGATGATAAAAAATAATGATGGTCACTAATACTTATTGAGCCCTTTCAATGTGCCAGGCACTCTCCTAGGCACTTTACATGTATCAGCTCTGCTAAACCTTACTTAAGAGGTAGAGACTATTGTTGTACCCATTTTACAGATGCCAGGACCCTGATGCAGAGAGGTATAATGAATGACTTGCCCAACAAGTGTTAGAGTAAAGATTTGAACCCAGAAATCCAGGGGATGAGCAATGTATATTTTTTCCACTTTCTAAATGCAAAATAAATAAAAAATATGTATGACATAACTAAAGACTAAATGCAGGTTGTTGCCCAGAGAAAGAGAACCACAGTAAAGAGAAGCAAAACCAAAACCTTAGCAAATTGAGTGTTTGTGTTACTTTCACTGTAATAATCTCACATCAGCAGTGAGATGAGAAACCCTGATGGACCTAGGTAAAGGAAGGAACTCTTTCTCACTTTGCACTAAGGGGAAAATGCTTCTGAGAAAAGCATACAGAATAATTTTTAAAAAATAAATATTTAGTTGTACATTCAAGACTCAAAGAACAAACTTACTGCCACTTCTCTGCTGTTGTGGGTATTGATTGGCTTACCTATATTTAGGTTGGCTTACCCTATTTTAGTTGCAATATCAGGTTGCAGAATACCTGAATGGCTCTATCTCATAGAATTTTCAACCCTTTGAATAAAAGAGATTATGAACTCTATATCTACACATGATTTCACTTTTACATTTGTGAGCCTGAGTAGGAAGGAATTCACATATTAGGGAAAAAAATCCTTTATCACACCATTAGTTTCAAAAACTGTCACTATTGCTATTTTGTATCTGATGTGTGTCTATGTGTATATATGTATGTCTGTACATATACATGTAATGTGTCATATATATATGCACGATGTCTGACATGATGCACCATCCAGAGAATATGAGCTAGGGCTGTCAGACCCTGTTGTTGAGAAGGTCATTTGTTCTGGGTTATTTACGCAGAAGCAGTGGTGGCCTTAGGGCAAAACACATATTCTCTCCTTCCTGTGACCAGGGCGCTGGGAGATCATCTCTATGACCTTTCACAGGGGTCTAGTCTGTGGCCATGTCATAGTCTCTTTTTGGGGGTGTAGCTAACGGCCTAAATAAGGTTCAGACACACTGTTCATAAGGCCCGTAGGCCCAGCTATCATCCTATCATCACAAAGATGTCACACCCATGTGAATTCTGTGACTTTTTCGGATCATACTCCAAGTCTGCCTCCTCAGTCTGTCCAGCCATTCACCCAAGGCTGAATTATCTCTATGGGTGCAATGGGGGTGCTCCCTGCTGCCCAGTCCTGAGGAGGAGGGCCAGGCTACTCTGATGTAACCCCCAAAAAGGGTACAAAGCAAGGGTTACTTCTTCTCCACCCATGGCAGCCCAGAGGACCCAGACGCTCTTCAGCTTGATCTTACCTCTCAACTCACAGGCTCCTTTTCTTTCCCTCTCAGATAAGACGTTCAGCTTCTTTCTTCTAAGGCTGTGTGTGTGACTCTCCCATCTCACTGGCAAGCTTTCTGAATGGCACTTTCTGTATAAACAGGAAGAGTGTGTGTGGTCACGACTGAAGTGTGCAGGTGCTGATAGAGGATGTGAAAGTGTGGAGGCGAGTGACTAAACCAGCCAATGGCATTTCCCCACCAGATACCCAACTGTCCTCCTGTTACCTACCGCAGGGCAAGGTCTACCAGAAGGCTGGAAGCAAGAGCCTGGGCCCCACTCTGAGGGACCACCTGACATAAACCGAAAGAATGTGGTTGGTCATGGAGGCCAAGGGTGAAGTTCTTTACTGCTCTGCCTCTCCCTAACTCTGTGCGGACTCCTTAAAAGAACATTTTAGAATCCCTTAAATACATTCTTATCATCAAGTACACTGATTTAAATGGCCTACTTGACTTGTCTGAAACTCTGCTGGCTTCCCAAACTGCCCATACATAGGAGACCAGAACCAAAAGCCTTACCCTGCCTGTGGTCTGTAATAAGTCTTCTAGAACTTTCTGGAATAGAGATGCAGTGGGAGAGAAGGTGCACTAGATCAGTAATCAGATGACCCAAGGCTGGGTGATCTGTAGGCTGATTTGTAGGGTTTCTACCAACTCATGTCCACTCTCTAGTCAGACTAGTGAACAGTAGGGCATCTTGCCTCACACCCTTCCATTCTACCCCATTCATATCTGGAATTACTTTCCATTGCCAAGGAGCTTACTGATGGACACTTTCTCAGTTCCTGCCTTATCTGTTCCCCTGCAGTGTTTGATACCAGGGACCATGTCTTTACTTCTGGAATTTCCCTCTTGGCCTCCATGACTCCACATTCTCCTGGTTTGGGTCAGGTGATCTCTCTCATTGTCAGGCTCCCATTCCTCTGTCAATGTCTTAATTTTTGTCCCTCCCCAGGGCTCCATGCTGAGTCTAGTGGTTCATGTTCTCCACAGGTGGCCTATTCCCAAGCCCACATCCATATATTCACAAGTCTCTGCTGCTCTCCCAGGATGTTCCCCAGGCACCCTCTCTCAACTGGCCAAAATGAAACCCTGGTCTCTATCCTTTCCATGAAACCTGTGAAATCCTTCCTGCCTTGCTCTCAACTTGCTCCTGTTTCCCACTCCTGAGTTTGCTTACTTCTGGCCTCTTGCTTTATTCTTGGCTAATACAGCTCCTTCAGGCTTGACCCTCAATTACCCTTGTCCAAACAGAGCCATTCATCTATATCTTCAGGCTGGATTCACTTCTGAACATAACTAGAAACTGCTCCACCCAAGCCTATGCCAACCACTGGGGAATTATCCAAGTATTGACCACATCAGGTCCCTGGCAAGAGGAAAACCTTTCTTTCTCTTACGTTAAGATATTCAAACCAGAAATAGGGAGTCTTCCTGCCTTCTTTCCTTTCTCACATACTCTTCAACCTTTAATCTCCAAACCCTGTCAATTCTACCTCTTAAACCACACCTCAAATTCTTCCTCTCTTCTCCTTTCCTATAGCCAGGCCCTGACTCCAGGCTTTGTCATCAATGCCCCAGGACCCAAAGGGGCATGTGTATGTACCCAAGGTGTGCAAGAACATTCAGAGTTGGGAGAGAAAAGTCTTAAATATCTACTCATGCTTACTTGTTTTATTTGTAGTGAGGTTAGAGTCACATAACATAAAATTAACCGTTAACCATTTTAAAATGCACAATCCAGTGACACTGACTATATTCACAATATTGTGCAACCATCAGCTCCATCTAGTCCCAAGACTCACATTTAGTTTTATGTCGTATTTTTAGTGTCTACTTTTTGTGTACATTTTAGTGCAGGTAATGTTTGAATACAGTTGTATTGTGACCATTTATGAATAATAATACATCCACTGGGAATCTGTTGTGAAGACTTCTTTATCGAGGAAGATGCATGATCAGAAACATGAACACATGTAGTCTCAACTCATCTCCCAGGTGACAGGCTCCAGAGTGCTTTCCAAACTGCCTCCAAATTTCTTTGGAAATGACTGCAAAAATGATAACCTTACAACCCCCTCACCTTAATCCCATTCCTTAAACTCTTCAATGGCTCCCCCTCACATACAGGAAAATCCCAAAGTTCCACCACTTGGGGGACAAGGTGTTTGATGCTATAGCTTCTGCCCTCTCTCCAACATCATATCTCTCTCTCTTTTTTTAAGATTTTATTTATTTATTTGAGAGAGAGAGAATGAGAGATAGAGAGCACGAGAGGGAAGAGGGTCAGAGGGAGAAGCAGACTCCCTGCTGAGCAGGGAGCCTGATGTGGGACTCGATCCCGGGACTCCAGGATCATGACCTGAGCCGAAGGCAGTCGCTTAACCAACTGAGCCACCCAGGCGCCCTCCAACATCATCTCTTGTCATGCTCACTACCTCCCTCTCTCCTCACCACCCAACAAGACCACACCACTGGCGATTTCCTGGACATCCAGGCTACTTTAGATAGCTCTTTTCCCATGCTATTTCTCTTTGGGGGATGCCTTTACTTCCACTGGCTATCTGGCAAATCCCCACAGACACTAAAAATCCTTCCTCCTCACTCCTCTCTGAGGCTTCTTCATGACACGTGCCAGCCACCCCTGCAGCCATTTGTCTCCATGTTGGAGGATACCATGGGCGATTTGGTGGTTAAGAGGGTGAGCTCTGACGTCAGAAAGACTGGGGTTTGAATCCTGCCTCTACCATTTACTAGCTGTGGAAACTAGTGGTTCATGTTCTCCACGGGGTGGCCTTAAGTACATTACTTAAGCTCAAACTCCTCATCTCTTACAATACCCATGTCAGAATGATTGCATAAATTAAACAACATCTTGCATGAATAGGATAAGTATTCAGTAAGTAGAGGGGACTCTCCTAACTATTTTGTTTCCCTTACTATTCTGAAAACTCCTTGAAACATTTGTAAATTTCACACCAAGGAGGGCTACTCCCAATGAGGCAGAATTCCTTCATAAAAAAAAATAATAATTCTTTAGTGTGCATTTGTAAAAGAAATTAAGGGAAGGCGTTTTCTGCCCCCTGTTAATGCGCCGACCTCTGCGGACTTCCCAGCCACGCCTCCTTCACTTTCCGTCTCCCAGGCGCTCCACCGCCCGCACAGCGATAACCCACCACTGGCAGGCTGCCGCAAACTCTGGACTGCTCTTGCCACTTTGCTTCTTCGTGAGTTTGCTGCCCCAACCCTGGCAGGGAGCACTCGGGGAGCCTGCCCGTGTTCTTCTCAGGGAGCATCCCTGTGTGCCCCGCCCTGGGTGAACAGCTGGACAGATGAGAAGGCAGACATGGGACATGAACAGCAACAGGTCCCTAGGCAGGGCTGGTCACAGATGCATTCCTGTAAACTTCTTTCCAGCCTCCCGTGAGATCTCTGGCCCAATGTTTAATAAATGTGCTTCCTCTGCCACAATACCCGACACACTTAATTACAATGAATTACTTATTCGTGCATCTTCTCCAGGAGAACGGGGGCTCTGCCAGGTAAAGTTGGCACTGGCCCTGCCCACGCCTGTCTCTGTCACACATAGTAGGCCCTCAATAAGTTTGTTGAGTGAGTATACGAATGAAAATAAACTGCAGTTGGGTAAAACCAATGTTGACCTCAAAATTCTGTCATGTTAACTTTGTGCTGTGTGGCCTCAGGCAAGTTGTAATACCTCAGAGCTCAGTTCCCTCGTAAGATGGGAAGCACAGAACACACCATCCCATGGGAACAGGGCAGTTACCAGAGCAGGTCATAAACTACAAAGCCTGCTCTTTACAAGACAGATGCCACTGGGGGTATTTGGAGCTGGGAGCGAGAAGTGATAAGAGAAGGTGGCAGAAAAGATGCCTCAGCAGGTTAGTGGCAGAGTGTCATACTCCAAGCACACCCTGCTTCTCCTGCACGAGAGAGCCGGGGTTTCACCTCTGATCCCAGGAAGGGCTGTGTTTGGGGGGGCTGCTGTTCCCATGGGCCCACTCTCTGTTTACTATGCAACATTCTGGAGGCCCCTGGGATGGAGAAGTGTGTTTGGGAATCTCACAATTCCTTTTTGGGCCAATGCAACAGCTAGAGTAGTAGTGGGTGACGAAGGACTGATAGAGGCCTGGGGCCTCTATCATAATTCCCAGCCAGAATGGGTGCCAACAGCCTATTCTGTCCAGGTGCTAGATTAGAGACAGAGGATAAGTACCGAGGGAGGAGGTCCACTGTGGTCCGCACTGGGGAGAACTGTGCAGGATCACAGGTGTACATCTGAGAGCAGAGACTCTCCATCTTTGCATCCCTGAGCACTCTAGCATGGCATCTGGCACTCTGTAGGTGCTGCGAATTTTGGCTGAGTGAATAGGGAGGATCTGATCTCCTCAATGTCTGTTATGTGTATGTCTATATCTACCATTTACCCTATGTGATAAGAGAAATCACTGGCTGTGATTATTGAATGCTTATGCTGTACCAAGAAGCACTTCGTATGTATTAATTTATTTAATTCTCACAAAACCCTATGAGATAGATACTACTCCTATCCTTATTTTGCCAATGAGGAAAATGAAGCCCTTGAAGTTTAAGAAATTGCCCGAGGTCACACAGATAATTAGTGATTGATGTAGGGTTCAAACACCGGTCTTACTGTCTCAGAACACATACAGTCTCTCTCTTCCTCTCTCCCTACACACACACACACACACACACACTTTATTCACATACTCTTATACGCATATGTAAAGACAGGTGGACACATTGTGCTTATATTCATATGTAAATCTATATGCATAAAGTTTATTCCTGGCATGGCTATCCCGTGTGGAATTTTCATTAGATTTCTCAGCCCTAGTGAGCAAACCAAAACATACACATGTCTATAAAGTAATTTTACCTCACATGTCAGGATCACACAAATCAAACCAAGGGAGGGGGTGGGAAGAGGCTAAATTAGTTAGTTGAACAACTTATCTCTGTTAGAACCAAAAGACTTCTAGTTAAGAAATAAATAAGAAACAGAAGGAAACAATCAGAAGGAAGACCGAACAAGTCTCACACACTGGGTCTCCAAAGTACGGGTAAGTGGATAACACTTTAAAGCAAAGGAGGTAGGGCGCCCATCACCCATAAGAAAAATTACTGCTGGAGCCACTATGTAATTCATGACTGGAACATGAAGCAAGGGCTGCTGCAATGATATAATAAGAAACAAATAGGGTAGACAAGGATGGAGCATAATTACGGAGACACTCAATCCGCTGGTTGCATTTACTAGAGAGTAAGTTGCATGCAGGAGAATTTGCATACAAATGAGATGCTGAAAGCGCAGAAACAGTACAGTGATAAGACCTCATACATGTTATTAAAGCATGTCAGTGCGAAAAAAAATCATTAAATTGATACCATGTGGGTTTAACTATATTATATTACCAAAATAAATTTCAAATGGCCTCCTGAGCTTTAAAACAGGCATGTGGGTTTCAATTCAGAAAGTTAGCTGATATTTTGTGTGTGTCTCGTTATTTGTGTTGCTTGGCCTTAATATCTTAGGAACTAATATTTTAAAATAAAGACTAAATTATTAGTTCTCCTATAGGTTAAATGTAATCATTCTTTTTTCAACTTTCACAAACATTATTTTTTATTCTCTTGTTATATGGTCTGTGCAATCCTAGACAAGACTCTTTTTTTTTTTAAGATTTTATTTATTTATTTGACAGAGAAAGACACAGTGAGAGAAGGAACACAAGCAGGGGGAGTGGGCGAGGGAGAAGCAGGCTTCCTGCCGAGCAGGGAGCCCGATGCGGGGCTCGATCCCAGGACCCTGAGCCGAAGGCAGACGCTTAACAACTAAGCCACCCAGGCGCCCCCTTAGACAAGACTCTTAAATAATAATTACTTTAAAATACTTCATCATTACCATCGATGCAAACTTTGTTTACATGAATAGGTCAGAAAAAATGTAAAGGTTTATATATAACCATTCAAACTTCTACAACAGTTAAAATGATATTTAAGGAGTCCAACAGTCTTCTTTTGCTTTTCTTGAAAGTTGCTTTGTTGAAATACATTGTGAAGTAGGAATGAATTTTGTGAAAATTAATAAAGGGACATCTCACTAAAGTAAATATTGGGAGGCTAGGGGAACCTTAATATTCAACATCAATTACAGGAAGAATTATCAATTACAGACCCCAATGGAAGAATCATCAACAGGAAAGAATCATCAGTTACAGGCCCCAGCAGGCAAAGTTGTACACTGCTTCTCCTTCAAGAAACTGACTACCCCCCTCAACTCAGCCAACGAGACACCATCATCACCCTGAACTCATGATTCTTCCAATGGATTTTTGTTTAAAACAACCCCTCCAAACTTCTCCATAAAATCACTTTCCTCTCCTTTGTTTCCTGGACTTGCCTATGGTTTTGTCATAGCTTACATGTCCTTAATTTGCAACTCTCTGTTACTCCTAAATAACACATTTTTGCTTCTAAAATAACTGACTTTTACTTTTAAGGATAATATTGCATGTTACTGTATCCTCACATTTGGTACTCTTTGATCATCTTAAAGTATTTGCTTTCTATAGATTTTTATTGACATATAATTGACATAAAATATTAGTTTCACCCAGGGGCGCCTGGGTGGCTCAGTCGGTTAAGCAGCTGCCTTCGGCTCAGGTCATGATCCCAGGGTCCTGGGATCCAGCCCCGTATCACGCTCTCTGCTTGGCGGGGAGCCTGCTTCTCCCTCTCCCTCTCCCCCTGCTTGTGTTCCCATTCTCTCTGTCTCTCTCTCTCTGTCAAATAAATAAATAAAATCTTTAATAAAATATTAGTTTCAGGTGTACAACAAAGCAATTCAACAACTCTATTCATTATGTTACGATCACCGTAAGTGTAGCTCCTGTCTGTCACTCTACAATACTACCATGCAATTGTCTGTATTCCCTAAGCTGTACCTCTCATCGCCCAAACTTACTCATGCCATAACTAGAAGCCTGTACCTCCCACTCTCCTTCACCCATTTTGCCCATTCCTGACAATTCTCCCCTCTGGCAGCCACCAGTTTGTTCTCTGTATTTAAGAGTCTGTTTTTCTGTCTCTTTTTCTTTGTTTGTTCATGTGTTTTGTTCCTTAAATTCCACATACGAGTAAGATCACATGGTATTCATCTTTCTCTGTCTGACTTATCTCACATAGCATAAGATTCTCTAGGCCCATCCATGTTGTTGCAAATGGCAAGATCTCATTCTTTTTTATCATTGCATAAGATTCAGTGTGTGTGTGTGTTCATACATACCACATCTACTTTATCCATTCATCTACTGATGGACACTTAAGTTTTGCTTTCTATATTTTAGGCTATGTTTTTGGGCACATAGATATTCCTGCAAAGTATTTAATTTTGTTATTGATTATACCTTATATCAATGTATGATTCCATTTTTCATTATAATTATAGTGCACATCACATTGAATTTGACTTTATATGAATAGAAATATCATACTCCTTATATTTAGTATTTTCCTGAGAGTCTTTATTTCTTTTAATTTTAATATATCTTTGTCATTTTGATTTACATATTAGAAGCCTAGTGGTTTGTTAGACTTTATGTTGTTGGGTTTTTTTTTTTTTTTGAGAGAGAGAGAGCAAGAGAGCAACTACATGAGTGGGGGGAGGGGCAGAGAGAGAGGGAGATTGAGAATCCCAAACAGGTTCTACACTCAGTGTGGAGCCCAAGCCAGGGCTTGATCTCATGACTCTGAGATCATGACCTGAGCCGAAATCAAGAGTAGGACGCTTAACCTACTGAACCACCCAGGCACCCCAGAGTTTATGTTTTACCTGGTATTTGTTTACCTGGATTCCCTCATTTACTTTTATTCTCTTAATTAATTAATTTATCTTTTTTTCCATTACTTTTCAGGCTTCTCCCTTTTTATATTTCTTATTTTAATTTTTCTATATAAATTATGTATTATTCTCTCTGAAAGGTGGAAATCCTGTTTTAATTTCACTGGTCTTTTATTCTTTAAGTCTAGTCATTTTGAAACTGGCAAAAACATAAGCATTATTTACTGTTTTAATTTTAGTAAGATGGATAAAATGTTTAATAGAGTAGCATATTAAATAGATCTACTAATGGCACGATAATTTTAGCAATTCTGGTAGGAACTGATGTTAACTGAGTGCTTACCATGTGCCAGAAACCCATGTTAAGTCTTTCAAAGATGCAACTCAGTGGTGGGGTTCCCAAGGCTAACGGCCTAGCCAAGGCCAAGGGGTTAGCAGTAGATGAAGCTGGGATCTAAATCCTTGGCTGTGTGATTACAGAGGCCAACCCCAAATCCAAAGGGATGCCTCAGAAATCTTTTAAGGAACACATGGTCTCTTTTCCCCCAGTGACCTGCTATACATCTCCTCCAAGGATATTCAGAGGGTCTCTTAGCCAAAGAAAATTGGTCTTAGAAAAAAGCCACTTAGAGTGAATCCATTTAAAGTGGGGGCCAAATTTGATACTCAGTAAAGAAGAAGTTTCATGGTGACTTCATCTTTAAAAAATAAAATGAAAAACTGTGAAAGTAAGTTTATTCTACATTTATTAAAATGTAGGTTGTAATTGTAATTATGTGCTAATTCTTAAAACAAAGAAGAAATAGACTGAGTACTATTTGGGTGGCTTTTTCTATTTGGGTGCAACATTCCTGACCAAAGAGTAGGGTCGTACCTAAGGACATCCTTTACCTCACAAAGTTTTATGACACAAACATAAAGAAAACATCTCTTTTATTGAAGGAGAAGGAGATGGAGAAGGAGGAGAAGGAGAAGAATAAAAAGGAGAAGGGGGAAGTAGAGAGGGGGAAGCAGCTGCAAAGAATTCATATATTTGCCTAATGCCTCTTTTAGTCCCTTGACATTAAAATCACTCTCTTTTGAAATGGCTAGGTGTTAATTTTCTCTTCAGTTTTTCACTGGAGAAACTTTGCTAACCTGCATTAGATAATAGTTTTACATGTGATTTGAACAGTTCTCCAATACCACTTTAATCTGCTCCATGAAATTTTACCATCTTTTGCAAAATGTATAATTTCACTCTGCAATGGATTTACATCATATATCCAGTACATCGCATTGTGGTTGTCCTGCTTACATATGACAAATGGGGACGGGCAAACTGTACCAGTCTTGGTCCCTATAGGAAGTAGATGGCATACTCAGATTGTGTAATTGAGGAGAGTTTAATAAAGAAACCTTAAAAAATGTTGTTGGGCAGGGTTGGAGAAACCAGTAAAGGATACTGAAGGATATGTGGGTTAGCAATAGAGGAAGCCAATCCTAGCCACACCTAATCCCTAAACCCCCACCTGTGACCCAAAGCACACAGCTATAGCCAGAGGAGAGGGCTGCAACAAAGAAGTTGTGATTTAGGTAGAAGGACACAAGCCATTCACAATAATCCAGTTGAGAAGGAGCTGGGAGAGTAATTATCAGTAATTATCCTGATTATCATTCTTCTATTGTCTTCTGGTCACCTGCCAGTGAGTCCATTGGCTAAACCCAGATGGAATCCAGAGAGGAAGGGAGCCCATTGAATACATTTATAGAGTTCAGCCTCTTAGGAGAAAGGGAGGTGGAAAGGGAGAAATTGGATCTACGGGGACAAATAAAAATATCTATCATACTGACCAGAAACATGTTGATTTGTTGACTCAGTAGATTCTGATATTAAGTGGACAGTAATATTTGAATAAGAACCAACCCTACAGGTGCTCAATTGATTATGGATCTTCTAGTTTTATAACTTGTCCTTGCTATATTACATCATAACTGGAGAAATTTGCATGACAAATATTGGGTTAATGTAATCTCCTGAAGTTTCCTTTCTAAAGGAATGCAGAAGAAAGTTTCCTTTTCTACTTTGACGAGAGAAGAAATTGAACAAGGGGTAAATTGAACACATGTGCTTTGGGGACATATTTGTCTGTATAGACCCATAACACAGAAAAATGTCCCTATATAACATGGGTGAATTTATTGAGTCAGCTAGCAATAATGGACATTTCAATAGCTAGAAAATGCTTTCTGACATTTTGAATCCAAGAGACCATATTTAAATTTTCAAGCCTTCACTTAACTACCAGTTTCATAATCTCACCTGACTTACAAGGTTTAATGAGCAAAATGAAAGTTTTAGAAAGAAATTAAGTCGGAAATCATTCCATTTTCTATCATAGTTGCAATGGCTTAAGAAAATTTTTTAAAAAACAAGGGCACCTGGGTGGCTCAGTCAGTTAAGTGTCCAACTCTTGATCAGCTCAGGTCATGAGCCCAGGGTCATGGGATTGAGTCCCATGGCTCCAGGCTTAGGGTGGAGTCTGCTTGTCCCTCTCCCACCCCTCTGACATTCTTTCTGCTCACATACACATGCGTGCTCTCTTTCTTTCTCTCTCTCAAATAAATAAATAAATCTTAAAAAAAAAAGAAAATTAAAAAAACAAACAAAGTTACTTCTGGCTACTTTCTGAAGTCTTTCAGAAGATCTGAAATGAATGCTATCTAGAATAATCACTAAAATCTATTTGCTTCTATACATTCATGATAATTTTCCTGTTTCTGAATATTCTAATGGTTAAAACAGGACAAATAAGGGCAAAAGGAACAGAACACATCATTCCGACAAAAAGCTTAGTCCAGGCTACAGTTGCGGAGAAAAGCACTTGTTTTTAACTGGTGAGTCATTCACTTATTTTCAAGATGTAACTTACCACTACCCACTCAACCAGAAAACTAGGAAATGGCCCATGGCCCCAAACCCTCATGTATCTCTAGCCTTTCATATCTGAAGTCCTATTATCTCCTCTGGGAGCCAGGTTCTGGGTGCATCTTCACTAGTCTAAGCCAAGTCTTAATTTGGGTTCACCCACAGGTAGAAGCTGAGACATGGATTCTAGTGTAAATTATTTTTTAGGGAAGCTAAGAAGTCACCAGGAAGGGAGCTGGGTAGAGAGACAAGGAAGGGAAAGCAGCCAAAAGGAGATATTATCAAACGACTATAGCCAACTAGAACTTAACTTCTGGAAAAATGACCTGGGAGCCAGTGCAGAACACACAACGCAGGAGTTGAGAGCTGGAGTGTTTTTATGCCGATTTCTGTCATTGGTTGAAAGCTACTTGCTGGAGGCACTAGTTTGCTGGCACTTCAAGTTGGCCAAAGATGAAGGCAAAGTGGGATTTGGAGGCCAGAGAAGACCTTCAGGCAAAGAAGCACAATTATTGGCAGTTAGAAGTCAGACTGGCATATTCTAAGGTAGTGAGTTAGTGTCAGGGTATAGGGGCCGGGCACCAACTTCTGCTTCACCAAGGCTCTCTCTCTCTCTATTGTCATCAATTCAGGGGATTTATTTTCTTGTCTTGGAGTGGAGAGGCCTCTACTCTCTACCTGTTTCTCTCAAGAATTTTGCTGAGGCCTCACATTCTCTAAGTTGCCCTAAAGGCCTAGGCTTTTGGACCACCAAAGCCAGAGAGTTACAGGCCTCCCTGGGTCTCTATTCTATCATATTTTCACACGGGACAATGAACACAGAGCAAATCATCTATATAAATGGATAAAAGCAAAAGATGGAAATACTTGGCAGGGAGTTATTATCTCAAAATTTTATCCTTCTATAAGAATCCACCACTGTTGTTATCAACACCATCATTAGTTATCTTATTACTGTGAGCACAACAGAAAATATTATTATGAGAACACCCATGAACATTAGTACTAGTAAATGTAAAAACTATAATCAAATAAAAGTAATATATAATTTTTAGCATCTGTGTACCCACAATTCAAATTTATTTTTATTAAAATCCTATAAAATATTTCTTTTCAGGCTATGACAGAATGATTTATAGTGGACTAATGATTCAGCTGAAAACAAGTGGAAAAGCAAATACAAAGTAAATTTGTTTGCGGGCATTGGAGAAATGCTGGGAGAGGTGCCAATTCTTGAAGGGCCAAGGTCCTAGAGAAAAGGGAAGCTCACTGAGAAAAGGGAAACTCAACCATTTTCATTCCATTCTTCTTAGGACATTTGCTGATTCCTGACGTGGAGGGAGTAAAGTTGAATCAGGCAAAAGAAAACTACCAAGAATCAGATAAACCAGAACTTGTGGTAATCTCACAGGAATGGAAACGCAAAATAGGAGTTTGGGGTTGCCAAAACAGCCAAGACACGAAGGGCCAAGCACTCAAAGAGAAGAGAAGTTCAGAAAAGTGAGTCTGACATTCCACAGCAGTTTCTCCCTTGAGGCATTTCCTGATTCTTAAATTGTACCATACAAAAGGCTCAGAAACCCCTGAATAAATAGAGGAAAACATAGCAGAAGTTTTATTGGTCATATATATGGAGAGAAATGAAAATTAGAGCCCAGTACCCTCTAAGCTCTAGCAAACACCCAAGCTCTCAGTGAGAGTCTGAAGTACATATTAAAGGTAGGTTTGAATCAGATTCAAACTTACAAAGGCTGTAACACAGCTTTGAACCAAGGATTAAGGTAAACTGCCCATATTTGAACTGTCTGGCAGAGGGTAGCATTAATCCTCTCTGAAGAAGAAAAAATTACACTCAGCCTCTTCAATTTTTTTATATATAATGTTTGACATTCAATTAAACATATCAAGTATATAGGAAACAGGGTCAAGAGAAAAATAGGCAATAAAAATAGACAAAGAGGTGATCGAGATATTTCAGTTATACGCATTCACACATCTGATTAATATGTTTATGAAACTAGATGCTAAGATGAATAATTTCAACAGAAAACTGTAATATACTAAAGGGAAAGTCTAGAAATTGAAAATATAGCTGAAATTAAGAAGGGCTCAATAAATAGGTATAGCAGCAGATTGAAAATAACTGAGGAGAGGATTCATGTATTTAACAATAGGTCTGTTGAAAAATACACACACTGGGCACCTGGGTGGCTCAGTCGGTTAAGCGACTGCCTTCGGCTCAGGTCATGATCCTGGAGTCCCGGGATCGAGTCCCACATCGGGCTCCCTGCTCGATGGGGAGCCTGCTTCTCCCTCTGACCTCTTCCCTCTCGTGCTCTCTATCTCTCATTCTCTCTCTCTCAAATAAATAAATAAAATCTTTAAAAAAAAAAAGAAAAATACACACACTGACACAATGAGAAAAAATGGAGAAAAAAAATGCTAGAAACATAACAATTATAATGAAAAGGCCCAAAATGTGTGTGCCTGGGATTTCAGAGGAAGATAGAAAGATTAGGGCAAAAGCATTATTTAAAAGACACAATGTCCAACAGCTTTCCAAGACTTACAAAAGACATTATGCTACAGATACAGGGATCACTCTGACCCTCAAGCAGTATAAAGAAATTAAAAGAAATAAAACCCATATACCCACTAAATCATAGTAAAAATGAAGAAACTTAAAGACAAAGGGGAAATACTAAAAGCAGGCAAGGAAAAAAGAGCACTTTCAAATAGTCAATGAACAATAAGTCTAATATCTGACTTCTCAATAGAAACTTCAGAAGCCAGAAAACAATGGAAAGATATCTTTAAGTATTGAAAGGAAGTCATTTCCAAACTAGAATTTTATACTCAAAAAATATATTCTTTAAAAATTAAGGAAAAATAAAGATAGTTTTGGATAAACACAAAGAATTTATTGCCAGGGGTTCCCACACAAGAAACACTAAATTGGGCTTTTCAGACAGAAGGAAAATGATCCCAGATTGAAATATAAAAAGGAATAAATAAGATTACACATGAATGAATAATATGTTAACAACAACAATTCATGTGATTTAAGATGTTTGTACAATTAAAGTTCATGATAATCATACCAAAAGAAACATACAATGAGTAAATGGAGTTAAAAATTCTAACATGAGAAGTGGTAAATGAACTAATTTATATTGAACCATAAGATGTAAAAAGCATAGACAGCAGTCCTTGGGTAGCCATTTAAAGAACAGTACAGGAATACATAACTAAAAGCAAGATGAAAATTATAAAATAAAATATTTTTGATTATCTAAAAGGTAAAAAAAAAGATAATGAACGTTTTACAAAACAGGCAGGATGGCAGCTACCCAAGCAAATCAGTATTGGACTAGATTTCAAAAAAACAAGAACCAACTATATGTGGCCAACCAGACATGCATTTTAGTATAAGGACAATACAAAAGGGGTGACAATTAGAAGATAAAGAAAACTACCATGCAAACACAAAGCAGAAGAAAGCTGATATAGCTGTGCTAATCTACCAAGTACTAGTCAACGGACAAGGTAAGCTTTAAGGTAAGAAACAACGCTAGAAATAAGGAGAGATTTTCATAATAACAAAAAGGGTGAAGCTTCAAGAAATATACAAAAATTACAAATTTGTAAATCCACAATCCTACTGGACATTTAAACATGAATTTCTCATTAACTGACAGAACAGGTCAACAAGAAATTCAGTAAGGGCATAAAAGACTTGAAAAACATGATTAATAAGTTTGACCTGATTGTTCTATATAGAACACTGCATCCAAAAATGACAGGATAGTTATCCTTTTCAAATGCACATTGAATATTTACCAAAATTTAACATATTCTGGTCCATAAAACAAGGAGTGAAATCACTCAAAGTATGTTATTTGCAGTGAAATTAAGCCATATATCAGTAACAAAAGATAACTCGAAAATTCTCAAATGTTTAGAAATTTAAAAAATCTCTAAATAACTTCTGGGTCAAGGAATTGTAATGGAAATTAGTAACTATTTTAAAGTGAATGATAAGTGGTTCTATTTCCAGTAATGGTGGAGAAACTTGTATTGGATTAACCCTCCCACAGATAAAAATTATAAACTCTGGGCAAAATACTAGCAACCCCCGGACAACAGCAACAAAAACAAATGACTGCTTGTTAATTAGTCATATCACAATTGAATTGCTTAAAACCAGTGAAAAAGAAAAAAAAATCCTAAAAGCTTCCAGATAAAAAAAGACAAATTATGTACAGAGGAAATGAGATAAAGCTGATTGCAGATTTCTTGGTAGAAACAATGCAAATTGGAAGACAATGGAGCAAAAACTTTAAAGTGCTGAAATTAAAAAAAAATCTGTCAATGTAGAATTCTTTACTCAGAAAAAATCAAGACATGTTCAGACATATAAAAGCTGAAAGAATTCATCACAATCAGACCTGTACTACAATGAGTAATAGAGGAAATTGTTCAAGTAGAAGGAAAATTATAGGAGTTGGAAATCTAGATCTACACAAAGGAATGAAGAGCACCAGTAAAAGTAAGTATAAGGGTAAACAAAAAGACATTTTCTTATTATTGGAATATCTGTGAAAGGAAAGTAGTAACAATGTATTGTGGGTTTTATAACACATGTAGAAGAAAAATATATGAAAGCAACAGCTCCAAGGCCAGGAGGGGAGGAATGAAAATAATCTCTTGAAAGACTCTTAAACAGTAATGTAAAATGCTACACAACATCTTTTGATGGCAGATTATGATAATTAAAAGCTGTATACTATAAACCCTAAAGCAACCATTAAAATAACATAACAAAGTGTTCTAGCTAATAACCAATGAAAAAGATAAAGTTAAAGCATAAAATACACACATTTAATTTAAAAAAAGCAGAAAAAGGGGGAAATGGAACAAAATACTGAAGGACAAACAGAAAACAAATAACGAGAAGATAGAGTGAAATCTAATCTTATCAATAATCAATCACATTCAATGGTCTAAACACTTCAATTTAAAGACACAGATTAAATGGGATTTAAAAAAATCAAGACCCATGTACATGTGCCTACAAAAAACTAAAGTGTAAAGACAACAACAGGTAAAAAATAAAAGAATGGAAAAAGATATACCACATTAACCCTAGTTGAAAGAAAGCTTGAATTGTTATGTTAGTATCAGGTGAAGTCAATTTCAGAGAAAAAATTACCAAGGACACAGAGGGTCATTCATAATGATAAAAAGATCAATTCATCAAGAGGATATACAATTTTAACATTTACATTTCTAAAACAGACCCTCATGATATACGAAGCAAAAATTGAAAAAACTTCAGAGAAGTAGACAAATTCACATTTATGCTAGAAGATTTCACCACCTATGTGTCCATAATAGAGAGAAAAAGTATAAAGAGCATCAAAATGGGTACAGAAGATTTGAACAACCCTATCAAAATACCCTCATTTACTTTAAAGAACACTCCACCAATAACAGCAGAATGCATATTTTTTTCAAGTACATTTACCAAGACACATAATGTTCTAGGCTATAAAACTATTCTTAGTAATTTTTAAATCTATGAAGTCATCCAAAGTATGTTCTCTACAATGACATTAAATTAGAAATAAATAACAAAAGTCCCTAGGAAATCCCCAAATATTTAGAAACTAAGAAACTTCCAAATGACCTGTGAATCTCAGAAAAAAAAATACAAAGGGAGGTTACAAAGTATTTTTAACTGAATGAAAATGAAAACACAACCTATAAAAATTTGTGGAATGCAGCTAAAGCTATATTTAAAAGCAAATTTATAGGGGCGCCTGGGTGGCTCAGTCAGTTAAGCGACTGCCTTCGGCTCAGGTCATGATCCTGGAGTCCCGGGATCGAGTCCCACATCGGGCTCCCTGCTTGGCGGGGAGTCTGCTTCTCCCTCTGACCCTCTTCCCTCTCGTGCTCTCTCTCTCTCATTCTCTCTCTCTCAAATAAATAAATAAAATCTTTAAAAGCAAATTTATAATACTAAACACCTGTATTAGGAAAGAAAACATATTTCAAATCAAAGACTAAACCTTAAGAAACCAAAATAAGAGGAGCTAATAAAACCTAAGGTAATCAGAAGAAAATAATAAAGATCAAAGCAGAAATCAATAAAATAAAAAACAGAAAAACTATAGAAATATTTATGAAACAAAAAACTAAATCTTTGAGAAGATCAATAAAACTGATGAACTTCTAGTCAGATGACTTCACTGTGATTTTTACCAAACACTGTTTCCAGGTTGTTGTCTTATATCGTATGTGTGTTACACATGTAGCTTCCTTTCTCACCCCACTGTCTCATTCTTGTCCAAGCTCTGAATCCCTTCATTAAAACACCTTAACTAGTGTTTTTTAAAATCATAGCTGAGAAATTTGACACTGATACACTTTAAAGACCTTAGTCAGATTTCATAGGTTTCAGATGTACTCATTTGTATTTGTATGCACGCGCACGCGTGTGCGTGTGCGTGTGTGTGTGTGTGTGTGTGTAGTTCTGTGCAATTTCATTACATGGGTGGATTTCTGCGACTACCCGACTACCACCACAATCAAGATACAGAACAGTTCACTTTGCAAAAAGCCCACATGCTACTCTTATATAACCTAACCCTCTTACTACTCCTTGCCCCCATATAATCCTTGGCAACAACTATTCTGTACTCTATAATCTTGTTGTTTCAAAAAAATTTTATAAAGGGAATTAGGCAGAGATTCAATTTTTGTCACTCAGCACAATTCCCCGGGGACCTATCCAAGTTGTTGCACATATTAATAATAGTTCACCACTATTTATTGTTCTGTAGTATTTGTGAAATGGGTTTTACCACAGTTTGTTAAAACACTCACCTGTTGAAGGATACCTGTCTGGGCTCTTACCAGTTTTTGGCTATTGTGGATAAAACTGCTATAAACATTCATGTACAGATTTTTGTACAGACATAAGTTTTCATTTCTCTGGGATAAAGATCTAACAGTGCAATTGCTGGACCATATGGTAGTTGCACGTTTACTTCTCTAAGAAACTGCCAAACTGCCCCCTCCCAAATAACACAAAATGGATCCTACACCTAAATGAAAAACTGAAAACTATAAATTTATAGAGGAAAACACAGAGAAGGTCGTTTTGACCTTAGGTTAGGCAGTCATTTTTTTAGATACAACATCAAAGCAAAATGCATTAAAAGAAAATATTGAGAAACTGTACATTATCAAAATTGAAAAGACTGAAGAGAATGAAAAGGCAAACCACAGACTGGGAGAAAATATTTGCACATATTTGATTAAGAACTTGGATCCAGGGGCACCTGGGTGGCTCAGTCGTTAAGCGTCTGCCTTTGGCTCAGGTCATGATCCCAGGGTCCTGGGATCGAATCCCACGTGGGGCTCCCTGCTCTGCTCCACGGGAAGCCTGCTTCTCCCTCTCCCACTCCTCCTGCTTATATTCCCTCTCTCGTTGTTTCTCTATCAAGTAAATAAATAAAACCTTAAAAAAAAAAACTTTGATCCAGAATAAAGAACTCTTCAAACTCAATAATAAGACAACAAACAACCCAATCTAAAATGGGCAAAAGATTTTAACAGACACTTCACCGAAGATGATATACAAACGGCAAATAAGCGTATGAAAGGTGTGCACAATTATGTTATCAGGGCAATGAATTAAAATCACGATGCGATATCACTACCTATAAATTAGAATTTCTAAACTTAAAATGCCTGATCATACCAAGTATTGGAGAAGATGGGGAGCAACTGTAATTCTTGTACACAGCTAGTGAGAACGTAAAATGGCACAACTACTTCATTAAACAGTTCGGCAAACCCTTAAAAAGGTAAACCTCTACCTACCCCATGACCCAGCCATTCTGCTCCTAGATAGAAAAGAAAGCATATGTCCATGCCAAGACTTGTACACAAATATTTATAGCAGCTTTATTTGTTATAGCCCCAAACTGAAAACACCTAAATATACATCAATAGGTGGTTGGGTAACTGAATTTTGGTAGGTACATCCAGTGGAATACAGCTCAGCTTTAAAAAAAAATGAGTTAAAACATAGCCCAACATGGATAAATCTCAAAATAATTATGCTGAGGATAAGAAGCAAGACGAAAAAAAAAAAAGAAAAGAAGGAAACCACATGATTTACTTCTATAAAATTTGAGATCAGGCAAATAATCTAAAGTTAAATAAAACTGATCAGGAGTTGCTGGAGGATGAGGGTGGAGAGTGGCAAAAAGGAGGCAATACAAGTGGTGACTGGGTGACAGTTTCATGCGTGTGAACCTATATTCAAATGTATCAAATTATTCAATTTAAGTACATATAGTTTCTTGTTTGTCAATTATACCTCAAAAAAACCTGTTTCAAAATTTAATTTAAAAGTTTTCCACAAAGAATTAGGCCTGGAGGTATTTGCTAGTGAATGTTTCTAAATATTAAGGAAGAAATAGCACCAATTTTATGCAAACTCTTTTAGGGAGCGGATAAAAAAGGAATACTTCCCAACTTGTTCTATGAGGCCAGCATATTCTTAATATCAAAATCAGGCAAAATAAGGCAATATTGAAAAAATAAATTGCCAGCCAAATTCTTCTTATGATGCAAAACCCTAAAAAAAATTTAGCAAACTGCATCCTGCAATTTATAAAAAGTGTAACATATCACAAAGAAGTTAGGCTTATTCCAGGAATGATTTTGAAAAATTACCAATTATCAGAATAAATGTGAAAAATCATATTATTTGAACAGACCTATAAAAAGTATTTGACTTAATTCAACATCTATGTATTTATTTAAAAAAAAAAACCCAAACACTTAGCAAACTGGAAATAAAAAGGAACTTCCTTAATACAGTAGAGAATTTGCAAAAATTCTGTAGTAAACAACTTAATGGTGAAATAGGGAAAGCTTTCCCTCTGTGATCAGGAATAAAACAAGGATGCTCAGTATCACTATTTCTATTCAGTATTATACAGTATAATATGGCCAGTACAACAAGGTAAGAAAAAAAGTTTTAAGAATTAGAAAGTGAGTAATAAAACTGTTATTATTAACAGCACCATGGTCGTGTTTATAGAAAAGCCAAAAGATTCTACACACTCTTAGGATTAATAATGAATTTAGCAAGATCACTGAATACAGGATCGACATACAACAATTATATTTCCCCCACATCAGGAAATATCACCAAATAAAACTTTAAGACAATATCATTTAAAAGAGCATGAGCAAACGTCATATAACTAAAAATAAGGTTAATGAAAGTTATATAATTCCTTTGCATTGAAAATTACAAAATAGCATATAGAGAAATTAAAGAAGACCTAAATAAATAGGATATATCATCTTCATTTTTATTTATTTATTTATTTATTTATTTATTTATTTATTTATTTATTTATTTATTTATTTTAAAGATGTTTAGAGTATGCGCTTGCAAGCACAGGCAGCGGGAGCGGAAGGCAGAGCAGGCAGAGGGAGACGCATACTCCCCGGGGTGCCTGGGTGGCTCAGTACTTAAATGTCTGCCTTCAGCTCAGGTCATGATCCCAGGGTCCTAGGATTGAGCCCCGCAACGGGTTCCCTGCTCAGCAGGAAGCCTGGTTCTCCCTCTCCCACTCCCCCCTGCTTGTGTTCCCTCTCTCACTGTGCCTCTCTCTGTCAAATAAATAAATAAAATCTTCAAAAAAAAAAAAAAAAAGAAGAAGCAGACTCCCCAATGAGCAGGGAGCCCGATGCAGGACTCAGTCCCAGGACCCTGGGAATCATGACCTGAGCCAAAGGCAGACAATTAATGGACAGAGCCACCCAGGCATCCCTCAGTTTTATACTATAAAATTTCATTTTTCCTCTTCAATTCAATGAATTTATATGGGAGTGGAAAGGGCCAAGAAGAGTCAAGACAATCTTGAAAAAGAAAGCTTAAGTTCTTACTGATTCATAGATGAATTCATATGGAACACATTAGTGAGCCCAGAACCAGACCTTCATATATGCTCTACCTGACTTACGACGAAGGTAGAAAGGAGAAATGATCATTTTTTTCCAAAAGCAGTGCTGGAACAACCGGATACAAGGGACTACAATTAACCTTGACATCTACCTCACACCATGAAAAGAAACGTTGATGAATTTTAGATCTAAATGTAACAGGTAAACAATAGCACGCGTAGAAGAGAACACGAGAATATTTTGGTGACACAAGGGTAGGCAGAGATATCTTAAATAGGATTCAAAAAGCACTGACCACAATGGAAAACTGGTAAATTAGACCAAGTAAGACTTTCTTGGGACGCCTTGGTGGCTCAGTTGGTTAAGCATCTGCCTTCGGCTCAGGTCATGATCCCAGGGTCCTGGGATCAAGCCTCACATCGGGCTCCCTGCTCAGTGGGGAACCTGCTTCTCCCTCTCCCTCTGCCGCTCCCCCTGCTTGTGCGCACTCTCTCTCTCTGACAAATAAATAAATAAAATCTTAAAAAAAAAGTAAGACTTTCTGTTTGTCAAGGGATACCCTTAGGAAGTTGAAATACAAATTGCTGAATATTTGCAATTCATTGTTCACAAAGAATTTGATACTCTAACCAGTCAATAAGGAAAATACAGACACACGGTCAATAAAACATGTGAGCAGCTATGTCACAAAAAGAATAAGGAAATGTTCAGGAAACACATGAAAAAGTGCTTGCATCATGAGATGTCAGGTGAGTACAAGCCCAAATCACAAGGGGATATTACTATACATACACCAAGATGATCAAAATTAAGAAGACAAACAAGACCAAGTATTGGCAAGGTTGTGGAGCAACTGAATTCTCAATCACGGCTGCTGAATGTGTCGATTTGTACAACCATTTGGTAGTATTTACTAACACTGAATATCCTCATACCTTATGCTCCAAAAATTCCACCTCTGGGTTTATCCCCCACAGACAGGTGTATACATGTACCCCGAAAGGCACGTGTATGAATGTTCATGGCTGCACTCTTCGTGATAGCTAAAAACTGAAGACAAGGCAAATACCCCTTGGCGGTGGAATTAAGCAATAATAATTTGTAGTATATTCCCACAACACAACACTCTACAGCAGGGGTCAGCAAACTTTCCTGTCAAGGGTTGGAGAGTGAATATTTTAGGTTTTACAAGTCCCACATTGTCTTTGGGGCATACTCGTGTCATTTGTTCGCAACTCTTGAGACATGTAAAAGCCAGTCTTAGCTGGTGGGCTGTTCCAGAACATCTGGAGTGGGCTGCAGTCTGACAGGCCCCGCTCTTGACCGACGACAAGTGTGTTACTGCCATGTGCAATAACACGAACGAATTTCACTAACGCAATTTTGCATGAGGGAACCCATTCACACAAGAGTGCATACTTACTATTCTAGGCAAAACTAAAAAACTAAGAAGTCTTGATAGTGGGGCTTTTTTGGGTAAGAGCAGTAATAAAAAGGGGCACAAATAGGGTATCTAAGGGGCCAGCGATATTATTTCTTGATCTGGATGGTGGTTACACATGATTCATTCAGTGAAAATTCATTGAATTTCAGGCTTATGATTTGTATAATTTTCTGCATATTATACTTCAAAAATAATTTTACTTAAAAATCTTGAAAGTCTAGTTTCTCCCCTCAACAATTTAATTATTTTCTTGTCACTACTGTTTTATACCAGCTTCTTTTGGGCTGTCCTAATTAGTAAAAACCTTAGCCCACGCCTAGAAGATTGTGTTGTGACTTATACTCACTGTAAAGTTATTGAATAAGAATACTCAAAATATTGACTTTCCTTGTCATGAGTGAGAGGGCAGGGGGGAGAGAGAGGGCAGGGGAAAGAAAGTGATAAAGAGTCAGAAAGAAACAGAGAGCATAGCACCTTGAGGAAAAGTTACCCCGAGTACAGCAGGACAATGGTTTCACCATCTGGTCTGCGATCATTTGTCCTGCTCGTAACACTTATATTTCAGCAGAAGAGAATTAAGAACCCAGTTAGCCAAAATATAAGAGCTGAGTTGAACATGGTTTTCTCATTTGTGCTTTATCCTAAACATGTGTAAAGATTTAGCAGCTCACCCCAGCAAGCATTTTTAATCCACATTCCAGTAATAGAGATTTCATAAATGCTTCTCAAGAATATTTTTATTTCCAAGCTCCAACAGAGCCAAGTTACTTCATTCTTTTAGGGGATTTGGTGCAACCTTGAGGTGATGACCAGCAGGACAGACCAAAGGTGATTCCTCTTGGAACTTTTAAAGGTTGGAGATATTGGTAGTGTGGCAATTTATTGGGTTTTCTGATCTCAATGAGAACTTAAAGATTTAGAGGCCAGGTAGTGTTGTTTAACTTTCGCAGCAAGGTAGGTGCAATAAGTACAATAAGTAACAGAGACAGGACTGTTATCAGAATGTTTTCACCTTCATATGTAAGAGGTGGGTCCCCTGGGTCCCTGGAGATGAAATAATAATGGACCCTCAACTCTATGGTCAACCAATCTTTGACAAAGCAGGAAAGAATGTCCAATGGAAAAAAGACAGTCTCTTTAACAAATGGTGTTGGGAAAATTGGACAGCCACATGCAGAAGAATGAAACTGGACCATTTCCTTACATCACACACAAAAATAGACTCCAAATGGTTGAAAGACCTAAATGTGAGACAGGAGTCCCTCAAAATCCTAAAGGAGAACACAGGCAGCAACCTCATCAACCTCAGCCGCAGCAACTTCTTCCTAGAAATATCGCCAAAGGCAAGGGAAGCAAGGGCAAAAACGAACTATTGGGACTTCGTCAAGATAAAAAGCTTTTGCACAGCAAAAGAAACAGTCCACAAAACCAAAAGACAACCGACAGAACGGGAGAAGATATTTGCGAATGACATATCAGATAAAGGGCTAGTATCCAAAATCTATAAAGAACTTATCAAACTCAACACCCAAAGAACAAATAATCCAATCAAGAAATGGGCAGAAGACATGAACAGACATTTTTCCAAAGAAGACATCCAAATGGCCAACAGACACATGAAAAAGTGCTCAACATCGCTCGGCATCAGGGAAATCTAAATCAAAACCTCAATGAGATACCACCTCACACCAGTCAGAATGGCTAAAATTAACAAGTCAGGTTCTAGAGGGGAGAGGGGCAGGGGGATGGGTTAGCCTGGTGATGGGTATTAAAGAGGGCACGTTCTGCGTGGAGCACTGGGTGTTATGCACAAACAACGAATCATGGAACACTACATCACAAACTAATGATGTAATGTATGTTGATTAACATAACAATAAAACAATTTAAAGAAAAAAAAAAGTTGGGAGACCAACCACCCCAGTTTGACCAGGAGCTAACACTGGGAACACTTCAGGAAAATCAGGATGATTGGTCATCCTAAAAGGAATCCTATTTAAAATGAATAAATTTACCTCTATGGACTTCTACCAGTTTGTTTTGGCAACAAAAACATCACCAGAGTAATTTCTACATTTTGTCTCTGGCATTAATTAATAACTAACTATCATATAGTAAAATGGCCCTCATTTATTTTTCATTAAGCAGTGGCTCCCATCCTGCGATGGTTTTGTTTTAATGTTGAGTGGAGAGTATAGGCAAGCAGATCCCCAAGCTCTCTAATGCACTGCAGGCATAGCTGGGTGGATGGAGAGTTTTCCCATGGGAGAGAAAGGTTTTTAGGAACGGCAGACATTGTCCAGAAGGTCCAACCTCTCTGACCTTGCAGGAACTTCCCCTGTGGCTCTCTCGGTACAGGCCTGGCAGAGGACAGATCAGTCAAGGCCCAGAAGATGCCCACATGCACCACCTGTATCTGTCAGACAGTGCACACCAGGCTAGCCTTTCCATTCCACAAGTCACTCAAAAATGCAGTGCTAGGTACACAGTCAGTGCCTTTGATTTCTTTTTAGTAATTGGTCCATTGTCAATGTCTTTCTCACCTCTTCACAGTGTGGCTTCAGAGGGTATTTCCCCTTGTGCCCTTAGTTTTCTTTGTCACTTGGCCTCCTGCCATCCACTAGAATCTTTTCCTTGAGTGACTGGGGAGAGGCACATTTATGCCAGTCTCTCTAGTGAGATCTTACTGCCTTAGCCCTGTATACTGTCTCATGTTCAATGCCTCGGCTAGAAGAAAAGCCCCACTTGCTGGCCTGTTCCATTTTATCAGACCAGGCAACAGTCAAAGTGAAGTGACAAGTGCTAGAGGGTGCTCATTTCCTAAGCCTCAATTTGCACCAGCTAATGATCTGCAATATCTGGGCTAAGGCATGTAGATTTGCAGAAATAAACCCTAATGGCTGCTAATTTCAAGTGGCATCAACAAAGTCACTCAGCCAGAAAGAGGGTATGCAGGTGGCACGAACTGTATGTACAGTCTATAACTAGGATGTTTTTGAACTCAATTGCTTAAAAGAGAACAATAAACAATTGAGAAATGAATAACCTGGGATTTGGGATCATTTGTGTAAAATTCTATTTGCATAAAAAGAACCTATGTACCAGAACCAGAAACTCTGGTCATTATAGCTGACTAAATCATCCCAAGTGGTGATCACTAAAATGGAACTCTGCATAATTTCCTGACATTTCCATGTCTCTTCTACACAAGAAATTGGTTCTAATATCCAAACAACTCAGGGAAAAGAGTTATAAACATGAAGCTAAGTGTTATTTTCTCCCTCTTCCTAAAGAAAAAGTGGCACCACTTCAAGATAGACACAAATCATTTAAAACTCCAATCTTAATCTAGCATAAAACCATAATAGTATAATTCTTCCTGGGGGTAAACTAAAGCCTGCTTCAAGGTCCGTGCTTATAATTATTTCACCATTAGAAACATAACCATATTTCTCAATCTCAGTGTTTACTGTTCTGATCTATTTGCTTCACTCCCAACCATCAGCTGGTTCCCAGTTATAAAGACGAGCCTGGAAGGAAATTAAGGCCTTTCTAAGAACTAATAAAAGACCATCTCTTCTGCAAGTGGTGTTTGTATTATATTTGTCATCGTTTGGCTGGTAGAGACTGTAGGAAATGGGAAGGAGATTATTACACAAGAATGCATATTGTAGAGAGAAATGAAGATGTGCCCATCAATTCTGTGTCCTATCCCAGAAATTGGGTGATGCAGTTCCAAGATGCTCAGTGATGTTCATTAATTTGCTTTGGAGAGAAAAAGACATACAGAGACAGAGACAAAGAGAGACAGAGATAGAAGGCCACTCAGACCTGAGAAGCCAGCATTATCATGCTGAGTCCTGGCATGACTCTGAGGACAATAATTTTAGAGCTCACAATTAATTTATCATTAAAAATATGATGAAAAAGAATCCTGGCATTGCCTGCCTTGGCAGACTCCCCAGTCCAAAAAGGAGAGGGAGATTTCCTTTCTGTCAAGTTTTGCTTAATGGACCAAGAGACATCATGCCACTGGTCCAAATTTAAGAAGTGTTTGAAGGATATTACCTAATGACATATTAAGTTGTGGGTTTATTTATTCCCTGCTTACTCTTCTTTCGTGAACTCTTCATAAATCTGTTTTGAATGGCAGGGTGCTGGGATAGCTCTGGCTGATGTGAGGATGCTACGGAGGCCAGGGGTGGAAGTGGATAGGATGGTCCCTCCTTGTCTCAATTCGCCCTCTTAAAACCCAGGCAAAATCTCAAATAAGCCCTGCTCCCAGTGCAACCTCCGAGCACTCTCTCTGCAGAAGGTTTCATCACCCCAGACCTGGCTTATTTCCCACTGCAGCCTCCCAGGCCCACATTATTTCCCCCCATTCTGTTCTGACCCATGTACCCTGTCGGCTGAAATCTCCTCCCCTGCCATATTTCATTGACACTTCTCCCACTCAAAAACCCAGAATGTTGACTTACTAGCTCTCATGTTAGGAAAGTCCAAACTCAGCACCATTTTCAATCCTAATACCAGATCGCAGTGTTGCCAACCTACCCACTGGCTCTGCTTCCCCATGGCCAGGCAAAATATCAATTATTGATTACCATTCCCTGATGCTCCAAATCTTTCTCAACACAGTCCTCCAAATGGTCACTAATTACTGATGTGAGTTAGCAAGCAAGATTGCTCAGCAAGTAAGAATTTGTTGAACCCTGTTATGTTCCAGCCACCTCTTCTAGGCCCTGGGGACATAGCAGAAGACACAACAATCCTCATGGCAAGGCTTGGTGGATGTGACAGAAGATATATGATTTAATGTCAGATAGGGGAAACAATGTCACGAAGTAAAATTAAAGCAGAGTGAGGAGATGGCCTAATGGTGGTCAGAGAGTAGAGAAGAGAAAGAAATGAGGGAGCCAGCCATGCAGATACCAATGGTGAAGATTCTTCTAGACAAAGGGAATAGCAAGTGCAAAGGCCCTGAGCTGGAAGGCTGCTAGGGATCTGTTTGCCATCTCCACCCCCGAGCCTGATCCCAATCTACTGCCCCATCCCATTTTCCACTCTTGGCCAAAGCTAATCATTGTACAATCATGGCTCACCTGTGCAAGTATTGCTAATTCTCACCATCATCTCTGGGTCTGAGGTTATAATAAAGGGTTTGGATGGCCGAACTCCCTCCTAGAAGCTGCTGGAATTCAGAAGCTTGTATGTAGTTTAAGAGAAACCAGCTTTGTTGCTTTCTGTCTAGATGTTGACTCTTCTATTTAATGTAAGTAGATCAACTGGTCACGGAGAAGGGACCAAAAAACCTTTTGGACATTTTTTCTTCAACCATTTAGGGAGGTTTTTCCCTTTATTTAAGATTTTTTTTTTTTTTGATGTAGTGTTCCATGATTCATTGTTTGTTTTAAGATTCTTAACAAGCTTTCTTCTACCAAGTCAATACTTCTTAACTAACTTCCCTCCCTCCCTTCCTTCCTTCCCTTCTTCCTTCCACTTCTTCTCTCCCTCTCTTCCTCCCTCCCTCCTTCCCTCCCCCGGACTCCCCTCCCACTCCCTACCTGATGCCCTGGGATGAACCCAGTGACCCAGCTTTGGGGTGGTGGGTCCTCATGGCAAGGCTTGGAGGATGTGACTTCATTCTTGGTGGAAATACTACCTGTTAATTACACATTGGGGGTCTCAGAATTCCTTCTCACCTCCTTCATGGGAAGACCTCTAGCAAGATGCATCTTTGGCATTTCATCTACTCCATCTAGTCCCTGTTTGGCTTCCTCTTCTCAGTCTGGGATTGCTGGCTTATACTATTAAAGATTGATCTCAGGTGAGCACTGTCAGCACCTGCACAGTTAATACACAGGCTGTACCTTGCCTTGGCTTCCTCACAGTGATTCATATTTTGTTTCCACATTACCAGATCCATTCAGAGTCGTTGGCATATTTTTAGGTGATACTACCGGATGATGGAGATCTTTGGATGTGTGTATGGCAGGAGAAGGGACCTGGAGGGAGGTGGATTAGTACATCAACCATTCATCTCTGGCTCTTAGAACAAACCACATCCAAATCTCCAAATTCTGAATCCTGTACCTGCCAGGGCTGGAATGCCTCCCTTTCCCTTTTTGACTGTGCCTTCAGGGCTGGTGTCAGTGTCACTCCTCTGATCTTTCCTAAATCTCAAGAATTCTTATTGAACTCATAGTTTGCTTTTTGTTCTATTCAAAGTAGGTTAATTATTCAAATAAACAAAACAAAATCTGAGTAGCTTAAAATGATGTAATTCCTGCTCACAGTGCAGTCCATGTGGGTTGGGTAGCACCTCTCCCAGATGATGGCCCAGAATGAAGCACCTTCCATCACAGCAGAGCCAACCTGTGGCATCTGAGGGCACCATAGTAGGACATAGAGAGTGGAGGGTCTCACTGGGATGTTCCAGAGGCCAGGCTGGAGAGGGGCATATGTAATTTCTGACCATGCTCCCTTGGCCAGAAATGAATCACATGGCCCTACTTATCTGCTGAGACCCTGGGAGATGTTGTGCTACTTCCTCAGGAGGAAAAGGGACCTATTCAGGGTGTACATAAACATGGTCTCTGCTACATTCTTTGATGCTTCACTTTGATTATATTTTATCTAATTATTCCCACAGATGCGGAAAAGTAATAAGGAAGCTCAGAGGTTTAATGTGAACACTGCCTTTTAGGGACGAGGCCCAGAGAAGCAAAGTGACTTGCCAGGTGCAGAGTTTAGACTAGAACTCTGCTCTTCCCATTCCTGCCCCCGAGCTTCCAATCCTGCCTAAGTATTTTGCATTATTTTTACCTGACAAATCATACTCATCGGGGTCAAGAATAGGTCTCTAGTCCTAGCTGCTAGAATGGAGCTGAACAGGGAGAAAAGCCTAACAATCCATCAGAGGGGAAGTTGCTAGGCACAACTTTTCCTTTTCAAAGCTGACCCTCTCATATGGGCCTTTTTTATACAGAGAGAGGAGATGAAGGAAACACACAGCCGTATTTCACAAATCTAGGATGCCAATGACAAAAGATGTATCATTATTTGATTTACTACTAGAAAAGAAAAAAATGCTGTTAATTACCATGGGCAAGACACTTTCTTATCACTTAAAATTATTATTTTATACTTATTAATAGAATCTGTATACATTTATTAAGACATAGATTTTTTGTTGTGGTAAATATATATAACATCAAAGTTACCAGTTAACCATTTTTTAAGTGTACTGTTCAATGGCATCCAATACATTCACATTGTTGCGTAACCATCACCAGAACTTTTTCATCTTCCCAGTCTGAAACTGTGTCCCTATTAAGCAGTAACCCCCATAACCCCTGTTAACAAAGCCCCCTGATAACTACTATTCAACTTCCCCTCTCTATGAATTTGACTACTCCAGGTACCTCATGTATGTGGATTCATATGGTATTTGTCCCTTTGTGACTTACTTTTTCACTGAGCATAAAGTCTTCAAGGGTCATTCCTATTGTAGGACATGTCATAATTTCATTACTTTTTAGGGATGAATTACAGCCCATTATATACATAGACCACATTTTGTTTATCTACTCATTCGTCGAAGGACACTTGGGTTGCTTCCACCCTTTAACTGTTGTGAATAATATTGCTACCTACATGGGTGTACAAATATCTGTTTGAGTCTCTGCTTTGAATCCTTTGGGGCATGTACCCATAAGCGTAGTTGTTGGATCATATGGTAATTCTGTGTTTAATTTTTTTTTGAGGACGGACTATACTGTTTTCCACAGAGGCTACACCATTTTACATTCCCACCAGCCATGCACAAGCATTGCAATTTCTCTACATCCTTGTCATGCTTGTTATTTTCAGTTTGTTTTTCTTTTTATAAGAGCCATCCTAATTAGACATAGATTTTTTTATCACATATCACTCTTATGCATCCATAAAAAGGAAAATACAAGTGAAATCAACAGTTTCAGACATTCTTAAAAATTTTTCATATTGTCTGACTTTACTGAGTCACTTTGTGACTCAAAGAAGATGATGTTTTCCCACGCAATGTCATACTCTGTGCTGTAGGACCATCAAGCTCACTGGTGATGCAGCATTTTTTAACAGGCCCTAAACACAACTGGTCCTGGGCTCCTCAGATAATGTTGCTTTTCTGTAGAGTCAGCTCATTTGTGACTCCTGCTTTGAGAATGTTGCTAAATAGCCTGGTTTATCTCTTCCCCCACCATGTCCAGGTAGCCACTTGGGTCATAGGAATGCAGGGCTCCACTGTGACCTGGGGATTTTCCTCCAGGCCACTGATCCCCATTTTGCAAGTTCTGATGCTGGTGCTTTCCATCAAGGCCTGTCCAGGAAATGGAAACTGTGTCATGACCATTGCCAAAGAATGTAAGATGTCACTGATTGCAAGGCTTAATTTCAGAAAGGTTAAAATAAAAAAGAATGTGTGTTGTCAGAATTATGACAAATAGTGATTAAGTGTGATAGGTAAGTATGTTTGTACATGAATCTCTTGATATGAAGACTCTGCTCTAAGTCCAGCCCCCTCATTTTGAAATTATCATTTAATAACAGGAGGGCAACAGGCACACAGCCCCCACAGCATCCCCATCGAATAAGACTAGAGTCCTTTTTATCCTGAACCCGTAAGGACAAAAATAATAGTGTCCTCTCCACAAATGGAGGAGGTTCATTTACACCAGCGGGGTGGGGGTGGGGATGCACAATCCTTCCTTGGATGACTGCCAATCCTAAGACAGGGAGGTCATTCTAGTCCTTCACTGAAAAACAAGGCCTATATGGAAGAAACACTGAAGGTCTCTTTCAGCCATGAGGTGGCAGAATGGACATTGCTTGTGCACTGAAGAGATTTGGTTGTGTCTCTGATGTGTGATACTGTTCTTCCTTGGTCTGGCAATGCTTCTGGAAAATGTTAACCCCTTAATCCCTCCCTGTACTGCTTTATGGATTTACTTATTGTGGGGCAGGATCATAAAGAAGTGTGCAACCTGGGACTTATCAGTCTGAATTGCTCCTGAGAAGTTAGAAGGGAATGAATGAGAAGGTAGAAAGACCCAAAATGATCATGGAAACAAAGAGAAAGATCCCCGGAGAGGGAAATTCAGAAAATTCATTAGACTCACTCAAATTTTTATCTTTGTCATTCACTTAAATTTTTATAATTGGAAAATATAATACACAGAGATGAATAGAGTGCATAAAAATAAATTTGCAGTAAACTGTAATTATAAAGCCACTTAAGTCACTAACAAGAAGGTAGTTAGCACCCTAGAGACCCACCCCTATGTGCCCTTCCCCATTACCTTCCCTCTTATCTCACCTTGTACCTCGCAGCTGAGGCAGCGCCAGCTTCATGGGTGCAAGACCTGAGCAATCTACAGAGCCCCACATTCAAATGGGTCTTAGGGGGCGCCTGGGTGGCTCAGTTGGTTGAGCGACTGCCTTCAGCTCAGGTCACTGTCCTGGAGTCCCGGGATCGGGTCCTGCATCGGGCTCCCTGCTCAGTGGGGAGTCTGCTTCTCCCTCTGACCCTCTTCCCTCTCGTGCTCTCTATCTCTCATTCTCTCTCTCTCAAATAAATAAAATCTTTAAAAAAAAAAAAAAACAAATGGGTCTCAGGCTTAGGATCTAAGGCTCTGCTCTCACCATCTTTAAATTCTTAGTAACTTTTTGAACTTGTGTTTTATAAGTGGAGTCCAATGGCACATATGCACGAGCAGAGGAGATACAAGTAAGAAAGGAAAAACCTGTACGTTTTAGTACCTTTAATGATACTTTTCTCCTTCTTTTTTGACAAAGGGCCCTATAATATTGTTTGCTTTGGGCTCCATAAGTTATGTAGCTGCTTTAGGCTATTAAGAATACTGCATACCTTAAAAGGAAAAGAGAGAGAGAGAACTATATTCAAATAAAAATAATTTAAATAATTAAATTAAATTAAATTAAAAAATAAAGAAATACCAAAAATCGAAAGAAAGAAAACAAATTTAAAAAAAGTTAACTGGCAATTCTTGGCACAAAACCTCTAGGTATTTTCTATGTGACCCAGCTGGAGGTCAGCCTCTAGCTTTTCTCACAGTAAAGGAAGGAATACACCACACCACTCAGTAACTGACCTCCTTCACTGACAAACACTGAGAACCAACCCTATGAAAAGCACTGTGAGGGACTAATGAAACCCGATTCCTACCTTCAAGGAATCTAGAGTTTCCTGGGCCAAATGAAACATTCATGTTCCTCCCTGACTCTAGTATTGCCTGATTCCAATCATTTATCTTCACTGCAGCAAGGGTGATCTTTCTAAAACTTAGATTTGAATATGACAGTTGTCTCCTTAAAATCTTTGAGTGGCTTCCTACTACCCTCAGAATAAAGTTCAAACTCGCTGACTTGGTGATTCACTTCATACACTTCCTACAGTAATTATTAAACAATACAACTTAGAAGGGGCCAACAATAAGAAAATGTACTACCTCACATAATCCGAAGTCCCAGGCAGAGAAGTTTTAGACCTCTGGTTAATTCATCAGCCCAATGATCTCATCATGAATGCAGGATCTCTCCATCTGGCTACTCTTGTCTTTCCAGCATATTGATTTGTCTTCTGGGGTTGGTTTTCCTTTTGAACTAGGATATATCCACAGGGAAAAAGGGGGAGTTATGCTTGCCTCTATGTGCCTCTCTGAATGAGCATTCTTTCCCCACTATCTCATCAGCGAGAACTGCAGTCACCAAATCACTGCAGGAAGTGTATGAAGTGAATCACCAAGTCAGTGAGTTTGAACTTTATTCTGAAGGTAGTAGGAAGCCACTGAAGGATTTTAAGGAGACAAGTGTCATATTCAAATCTAAGTTTTAGAAGGATTACCCTTGCTGCAGTGAAGATCAATGATTGGAATCAGGCAATACTAGTCTTGCTAAACCAATCCTTGGAAAGGTAATGGGATTATCATGATTAGCTTAGACGCTGGTCTATGGAGAGGCATGGAGAGGCATTCACTCCTCTCAACCACATGCTGCGTAGTAGCTAAACAACATAGATATTCGCATAGCAAAGAAGCACGGCTAGTGGTGAGGCAATCAGCAGTGCCCACCCACCAGGCGTATGAGGCTCTTCATCATCTGGCCCTGCTCATGTATCTGGCCTTCTCTATTACCACATCTCTCTCACATTCTATTCTTTAGCTTAACTAAATTTCTCAGCCTACCAGATTGACTCTGTTTTGGGTATCCACTCATGTTGTTCTTTTTACCTGGAACCCTCTTTAATGAAGCATCTGCCCCTGCCCCCCAATACACACACACACACACACACACACACACACACACACACACAGGTTTTTCTCCTGGCTAACTCTTGCTCATTCTGTTGACGAAGGTTTAGGCCAGGAGTGCAAAGTCGGTGGCCCCTGGTCTATTGACATATTTTGTTTGTTTCCCTTAGTATTTTTATATTTTTGGATTCGGTCTGGACATTGAAAAATAAAAATCCAGCTTTTTCACTTCCCTTAAAAATTGGGAAGAGACACTAGCACCACATAGCCACAGAACTCCCTTCGCTCGAGCTGAGGGCAATGGCGCACTGTAAACGGGGCACGCTCCCTCCAGCTCACACAGCTCCCACCTCGCTGGATTAACTCATCTCTATAGCCTGCCTAGCCCTGCAGGCATTGCAGTTGCCAACACTGATTTAGACTGCCCCTGACGGCCCGCTTCCAATTTGGATTGGGTTTTTCTTGGCTGTTTACAAAGCAAGAAGAGAAAGAGAGAGAGAGAACTATACTCAAATATAGTCCCCTAGTCTCTCCCCTAGTCAAAACACTTATCACATTATTGTAACCACCCATTTTCTGGTCAGCTCCCTCAATACTCCCTTAGATTATAAAGTCCTTGAGGGTCATAAGTGCTTCTGTCTTGTTCATGGTTCTGTCCCTATCACCTAGCCCAGGGCCTGGCATGTAGCAGGTGCTTAGTACATGTGCAGACGAAAGTGAAAAGTAAAATGTATGTTGTTTGTCTCAGAAGAGCATTTAGGCTCTATTTGTTTAACCTACAATTACATGTTCTTTGAAGCAATATCAATTAACTGCCCATTATAGGCCTGATAGTGTGCTAGATGTTGAGGGTAAAAGGCAAATAAGTCAGCCTTAGCTCTCAGTGAGGCCATAGTCTAATGGGGAGACCAACAGAAACACAATGATTACAGTGGAGGTGATAAATGGGATCAGAGAAGAATGTGGAGGGGCAGTGGAGGGTAGTTGACTGATTAATCTTGGGTGGTAAAGAGGATCTATGTCTGGGTCCCAGCAGGAAACAGAATTCATGCCAGATGGCTCAAGCAAAGAGTATGGTGAAGGGACCAGACACAGAGTTGTGGGCAAGTTAAGGAACCAAGAAGGGCTGTTGTGACACTGGGAAGCCATTCCCTCCCCTGGGGATAGAGGGCTAGAAGAAGAAATGGTGCTGTTGGAGCCAATAAGAGCTGGAATTGGGGGACCTGGCCAAAATTAGAGACCTGGCACCAATGTATGAGGTAAATAAGGAAGAACTATCCCAACCTTTCTCTCTTTCTTCCTGCCTTCCCATTTCCTGCCAGTCTCTCTCATTGCCTCAAACCAACCAGAAACCCACCAGGTAGGGAGTCAGAGTGATTTATTCTACAGAGGTCAGCTTCCTGGGGCAGAGAACAGGGTAGAGGAGGGGAAAGAAGGGACCTGGGAGATGGCCGGTAAACAGAGGACAGCTAATGCAAGAGTCTTTCCAAGAAGAGGTCATGCTGGAGCTGAGGCTGAAGTTGGGAGGAAAAATACTGTTTTCAAGATTTTTTTGTTTCACTTAATTTAGGGTTTTTTTGTTGTTGTTGTTGTTGGTTTGGATTATCTGTTGGTTATTTTATATATATATCTGTTTCTGCCTTGTTTGCAGTTCTTAGCACATGTAAATGTGTTTACTGAGGCAGCTACCTTTTGCAGACCACAGCTACACGTTCATTCACTAAGGCAGAAGATCTCCACTTAAATAATTGGTTTTGGGAATAAAAATCTAAAGAAAAGTACTCAGTGATTTTGGAGTTTTGCTTTGTTTCTTCAGGTACCAGGTACATTAGCTAGAGGGCAGGCATCAGCAATGGCATATGTAACACGTGTTGTTTTTAATACTATAGGAAAGGTTGGAAACTACTTTCGTGATCAGTCTAGATTTCCCTGTAGCTCTGAATTAAGAGAAAACGTGCTTAAATGTCCTCATCTCAAAATTTAATTCCATAAAAAGTGAGATTTGGATTGATTAGGTGCTTCTATTTGCTCATATGAAAGAAGGAACATTTGTGAAGGATGTGGTTCTCCCATCCTTGTAAGAAGAACAGAAGACTTAAGACCTCAAGGGAACGAAGATGGTGGTAGATTGGGAAGGATTCAGGTGCTTGTTATTATTCAAATAATAAGTTTAGATTCAAGTTTAGATGTAAAATTTAGAGCATATTCCTTACTGTGATTTGGTTAGAAAGATCTCAAAGCCTACATCTACTCTACATGGACCAAAATATCTGTCTGATAATGAGACCAGACAACAGTTGTGCACTGTTTTGCCTCCCCAGTAAAAATCCAAGGGTTGGGTGATATGTGGCTTCCTAGCCACGGCTGGACCAGCAGACACACCTGGTGACCATATCAAAAGGGCTCAGGGGGTTGCTTTCCACACTTAGAGTGCAGTGAGAAGACAAAGGCATTTAAAGGTCTTGAAGGTAGTAGCAAAGGTCCCTTTTTAAAAGGCTTTAATGGGAGCTTATGCTAAAGTGTTTTGACCTGGCAAATTGATTGATTTCCAATTTTCTGTTGGTTTGTGCTGTCAATACCAGGCAGTCTCATGGAGGATATTCTCTGTATTTTGTCATCTTTACATTTATGGAGATTTTTTTTTAATTCATTTTTTATCCTTGCCAGGTACATTTCAAAAGGATATTCTTCAAATCACTCTGAGAGGATGCCTATGTCTCAGGGGTCAGGGTGGGGCCATGGAAAATCCATCAGAAAGGGCGAGAGTAACCTGTGCTCTACCGAAAGGCTTTTGACCCTGGGCAAACGGTTGAGCCTCTTTGTGGCTTGACCGCTCAGTAAATAAACTAAAATGAACATCTCTGCCTCACTTGCCTCATATGGAGCCAATGGGGACAGAATGAGAACATGTTCAGGTGCTTAAAGAAGCACAGAGCATCACACAAGGGAACAGTACCATTTGTCTGCCTGTTTGCCAGGCATACAGTGATACAAAATGATTTGGTTCCTGGGGAGGAGGGGGTGGGACATGGCTGTTGTTGCAAGGAGCATTTGCTGCATGTGCCACACAGCCTGTTAGACTGGGGAGGTGAGCTGCTGGCATACTCTCCAGCTAGTGATGTCAGCATCTTCTGGGTCTGAGACACTCTGAACTCTGCCTATCCACTAAATACAGCACACATGAGGAGATCTCTGGGCTACAGACAACCTGAGCTGCGATGCTTTTCCTCCACTCCAGTTTTGGTGCCCTGATCTACATGGGGGGAGCTCTCAAAACCACAGCAACCTGAGGGCATCGTCAAGGGGATGTGGGTCTGCTGAACCCTTTAGCCTGCTATTTCCTCTTCTTTCCCCCAACACACATGCAAAGTCTTTCTAGATTCTTGGCTGAGTTCTGTGGTTCCTCATATGTGTGTCTTTTGGAAACTTTCACCTCTGAAGTGAGTCTTCCCAGCCCACTTCCCTGGTCACTTTTCCCAGCCCCGTGCCTCTGCCCAATGTGGGGCCAGTGACATGGTATGGCCCTTGTTCAACTTTGGATTTTGGCATGACTTGGCCTCCCTTGTTAATGAAGCCCATGTACTCACACCTCTGATTGCCAATGTCGGGCGCACCACCTTTACTCTACATGATCCTGGTCATACCACTGGGTAAGGCAAGGGCTCTCCATCTAACTGTGACTAATTAAAAAAAAAAATTTAATCCTTGAATAGGAAGACTTAGGGCTTTACAGGGACCCTTGTGCTACAGCTCTCCTTCATCTTCCATTTCAATATAGTTATCTCCTTTCCCCTGCCACTTGGGACTTCCTTTTAAATCTTTAGGGGCCAAGTTCAAAATCATCCCCTCCCATCTATGCTGACTGGATATCAAAATTGGAGTTCTCAGGCCCTCAGTGGGTACTTTGTCCCCAACCTCTCTGCTCCCAGGAAAGCTGAGAGGAAGCCCTTTCTTCCCATCCCATATGTGTTCAAGGATCCCAGTTCTGGGGTTGCCATGACACCCAGACTCCTATAAACCTCTCTTTCCACATGGGGAGCCTTGATACATTGCATTGGACAAATATGCTGTCCTTTAAACTTATCCTGTAGATTTAACTTCAGACCAAGAAAAATATGGAGTTTTGAGCTCAAATGTATTAAAGGGATTTATGTGTGACTAAAAATAGAGAAAAATTCATTACATTCTTTTCTTGTAAGAAGCTGGATTTATTTGCCAAATGTGTCTCAGAAAGTGCACGGGTTTTTGTTGTTGTTGTTGTTGTTTTGCTTTTTTTCCGGTTAATAGTTGTATTTGCTGCCATTCCCAGTAGGGCAGACTGTCCATTAAATAATCACAATATAAGGGAATCCTCAATAAAACACAGTTTTAGCTCAGGAGGACATAGGTATGCCTTGCTTTAAAGAATAGAGACGTTCCTCAAAGTGACTTTTCGGTAAAGCAACTAAGAAATACCAGAAATGCACCAGAAGGGAAATAAAAAATGTGGCTCAGACTCCAGACAAGGCGGGGGGGTGGGGGGGCAGAGCAGCAGCCTGGGGGATGGGCACAGCTTGGCCTCAGCCGGGCTGTGGAAGGAAGACTGCCACTCTGTCGCTGGAACTGTCTGTGGCCCCAGGAAGCCTGAGACCACGCCTGCCCACGGCAGCCACAGCCGGCAAGGCCAGGGGCTCTCGGCTCCTTTCCCCTCCTCCCTCTCTGCCTGCTTTGCACCATTATCAGCCCAAGGCAGGAACAGTGAGAGATGGGAGTACGCCCTGCAGATGATCCCAGAGCCAATCGGAGAAGAGCCTTTGCTTCATGGACAATTTACGGCAGCTGTCTGAAGCACAGTCGCTTCTGTGATGCAAGGTACAATGGGTACAGCTCTGAGGAAGGCATTTTATGTACTAGAGATGTTCTGTGCCTAGTTTGAAAAGCACACCGATTACTTATATAACCCCCATGTCAGCTGGGGCCTCACTAACCTGGGCGTTGAGGTAAGCTTAGCTTCCCAAATCCTCAGCGGCTTGCTGCTGACTCCTGAACACCCCAGATTTACTCTCAGCCTGGATCCTAAATGTCTCATCTCTTGCGTTCTCAGCCTTCATGTGGGGTCAGATGGGAGCTCCCTGTGGGCCCCCCACTGGAATCCACTTATGCAGAAGCAGCACGCGTTGCCAAGAGGGCCTGACTGGAGGTAGAGGTTGGGACACAGTTGGGGGGGGGGGGGGGTTATATCATACACTTCACCGCTCGCAATTTCAAAACCTCCCCTTACAAGATGTCCTTCAGGGGTAATGCAAATGTTTTGGAACCGGATACAGGCAATGGTTGCACAACACTGTGTACTGAATGCTACTTTAAAGCAGTTCATGGTGTGTTCTGTGCATGCCGCCCCACTATAGACAAAAACCCAACACCTCCCCTCCGGGCCCCCCCCCAGCAGAGCCCAGACTGCCTTGCCTCGGTCCTCCAGCCCCTCCCAGGCCAGCCGGCCCTCCCCTCTGTCTGGGGCGCCCGCACTGGCCTGCGCAAAAGCCTCCAGGGCTCCAGTTTTATGGGGCCTGGCCAGAAACGGATCCACCTTCCGTAAAGGTCAGTCAGAGGAAAAGTGTGGTATTTCTCGCTGTTCCATGGGCTCAAGTGAGGAGGGCTGGGGAGTAGGGGACGTGCATAGGAAGGTTTCTATTTTAATGAACCAGTGGCAACTGTGGCACCCCAGCCCCTATATAACTGGGCCCCCGTGAATAGGTCTCCCTGGCCCTACATCACTCCTGAAGCTTTCAGAGAGTAGACAAAGGTCATCCACAGCCCAGTGGTCAGGTGCGGGGGCCCTGGAACCAGACTATCTTGTTCAGTAGACTGCTTTTGCCTCTTCCTTGCTCCATGGCCTTGGCTGACCTCTCAGCCTCTGTGCACTTTAGTCCCTTCACCTCTAAATGGGGGACCATAACAGTATTTGCCTCATCTGGCCACTGAAAGTGCTGGGTCATGAGAGGAGGCCAGCATGCAGTGACAGTGACAGGAAATGTTAAGAGATTATGGTTCATGCCGCCTCAGAGTACAGCCAGCAGACTTAGGTGCGTGGGGTTTTGGCTTGGCGTTCCTATGGTATTCCAAGTGTATCCACCTTTATTCTTAGCATACTCCAGGGAACCTGCCTACCGTGGGCTCAGAAATCAGGGTTTCTGGGGCCGCAAAGACGCCTGGGGAGTAGGTGGCCTGAGGTCCCTGTGCCTAGGCAAAAGTGTGTTGCAACTCAACTGGAATTTGCATGCTTATATTTATATTAATTACAGTTTACAAAACACTTCCACAATAATTTTCTCACTTGTTTTCACAACTGCCACAGGAAGCAGATTTCATCCCCATCTTTAGAGATGAGAAAGCTGAGATTAGAAGAGGTTAGGTGACTTGCCTATTGTCACACAGCAAAGAGTGGAGCCAAGAGTCAAAAGCAGGCGTTATGATTCCTGTGTGATCTCCTAGGTGGGAGCTCTGTCCACACAACCAAGGTCTTCCTCAGCTGAGCACTGCCGCGTGGCCAGCCCTGGGCTAATGGTTGGTGGGGATGATAAAAGGAAGTCACACATATCCTGCCCCAGGGAGCTTAGTTTACAGGGGACCGTCAAAGTGCTGCAGTTCCCAGTCCAAATGGCCACCAAGATGTATTCCTGAAATCTCCATGGCATTTTGTAATGAATTATTTTTTTCTTCATTGTGATGCTGAGCTGTGTCCTCTGGTGAGCTCGCATATGTCTGCAGTGAGCAAAAGGCTATGGCTGACTCTCAGTGAGATGAGGGAGGGAGCCCAGTGGAGAGGACCCTCGGTCCTTGGCAGAGTCAGCAGACCAGTCTCTCTGAGCTTCAGCTCAGTTTCCTCATCTGTCAAGTGGGGATCATCAGAGTACCTACCTCATGGGTTATTTTGAAAATTAAATGACGCAGTGACCAGAATTATCATTATCATCCACTCAAGCAAGCTCTGTTCCACACTGACCATCTTCAGTAGTAGGCAAATTTGACATTAGGTGCTTCTATATGTTTTGTGCAATGATTGTGTCCTATGAGATTAACTGCAATTCACTACCCAGAGCTGGATGTCCTTTTTTCTTTTGTATGCATCTGCACACAGACTAGAAATCTACAGAGCACTAAAAACCCCACCATAATGAATGGCAGATATCAAAATTATACTCTGAGAGTGTTTCTCAACCTCAGCCACAGAAGTTTGGGCGAGGAAAATTCAATCATAAGACTTTTTTTTTTTTTTTACATCTATTCTTTCACGTAAATGTCAGGTTAGGGAATAGACTTTAATTATAGTTTTTAATAAGTATGCTTGACCTCTGCTTCACATACATGTATAGGAAGTTTTATAAAAGCTACTAAAATACAATAAATAGATTAAGAAGGTAGAATGACATATCTCTTTTAAGAAAGATTTTGAAGAATATATTAGGAATGACAATCTCCCACTCTCATCATTTTGTTTATTGTCCATATATGTTTTCTGAAAAAAACAACAACCTGAAATAAGAAGATATCCATTAGTGGGGGCCCCTCAGACAAACACTGCAGGTAAACTCCTCTCACGTGCAATGGCAAGTTAGCTCCGTCCCCGTTTTCAATAAAACTGATTAACGACTAAGTGTGAGCAAAATAGGGAAGTGAGTAATCAGGTGGAATTTATGTGATTCTAAAGCTGGAATAAAAGTCTATGGCATGGAAAAAAAAGCCTTTGGGGGCTCGGCCAAGTCCTTAAATAATCAGGAGGCTGAGCAGAGAGGCTGCTCTCAGGCATCAGCGTCCAGTTGCACAGACAGAACCTATTAAAAATTAACAAAATAGTTTGAGATGACTATTTTAAGCACTTTGATTTGGCAGATTGCAAATACCTAGCTGAACAGATGACTGGTTTTGATTCTTAATAGCCAGTTGTAAAGGAAATGGACCACAACAGGCTCTCAGACACAGACGTACCAGTCAGTGCAGAGACCGAGGCCCGGGGTCCACGTAAGTGTAAGGATCAGCAGTTCCCCAGGGAGCAAACAGGAAAAGCCAAGTCTTCCCATCAGTCGTTGAGCATTTTCTAGCAAATTAAGTCTGGATGGACGGGGGCGGGGGGGGGGAGTAGGGGGAGATTGCATTGGAGTGGGTCTTAGGAATGGGGGAAGCCCACTAATAGGAGGAGGCTGACTACATTTGCAGGTTTTTTTAGACCATTGTATTAATCATGTTTTTTCTGTATTTCCTGATGCTTTGATACCTTGGAACCTGGATGAGTCTGGAGAGAATTCCTGGGCCTGTGAGCAAGCTTTTCATATGAAAACTAACCTGTCCAGAGCCCTCACCCCCAACCACCTCCTCTTACAGGCTCTTACACTCAGGACCACTATCCCCTTGCCCAAAGAATAATTCCAAGGCCAAGTACCAGGCAACTAGGGTATAGCCCCGATGGCCGAGAGCCCCTTGAAATTATTCAAACAACCAATCCACAACTTGCTTATTCTGTTTACCCAGCCTCACCTGTTCCTTTCTACAGGAACCACAATAAAGGCTCTTGCTCACCTACATTTTCCCCTCACTCCCTCTTCCTCCTGACCTACACGAGCTTCCCCATGTGGCTCTGCATAGCATGGCATGACCCCTCCTCTCAGCAACAGTAATGAACTATCTTTTCAGTGGGTCTCCATAACATTTCAGTGGGCCTCACCATACCTGAATAATAATAAAATCTACATTTTAGAACAGTCCTGTCAAATATCCCTGGCACCAAAGGAACCCCACAAAATGTCACATACCCAGAAAAGGCAAGGCTGACAAAGTGAGTTTGAGCTCCATGATGCAGGGCCTCACATGTCTGCATGAGTAATGACTCCATCATTCCATGGGCAGTGGGGGAGCCTCAGCAAACTCCTGAACAACAGGGAATGATCACAGCTACACCTGAGAGAGCTCAATCCGGCCTCAGACTGTAGGAGGCGCTGTGGAGGCAGGGAGACCGGTGAGGATGCCGGAGCAGCTGCCTAGGCAAGAGGGCCGGCCCAGGGCCACTGGGGAGGGAATAAAAAAGGACACCATCTATCAGAAAGGGCAAGATTGGCCAGCTAATGAAACATGGTGAATAGAAGAATAAATGACCCAGAGCTTCCAAATGCTGGCCTCTCAAAAGACAGAGAGGTAACAAAAGCAGAAGGAGGAGTGATGAAAAGATGTGAAATTTGGAAGGAGATAATTTACTTCTTTTTTAAGATTTTATTTATTCATTTATTTATTTGAGAGAGAGCGTACATGAGCGGGTGGTGGGGGGAGAGAAGCAGAGGGGGAAGGAGAAGGAGGGGAAAAGAATCTCAAGCCTACTCCATCTGAGCACAGAGCTTGACGCGGGGCTCCATGCAGGCCTCGATCTCACCACCCTGAGATCAGGACCTGAGCCGAAATCAAGAGTCAGATGCTTAATGGACTGAGGCACCCAGGGTGCCCAGATAATTGGCTTCTTCATTCCTGATTTTCAAACAGGGTGCTAGTAATCACCATAGGTGCCTTTACTCAACAAGGATGTATTTGCTGAGTGCCTCCCACACTCTGTCCTAAGTGCTGAGAAAAAAGGAGCAAACAAGACCCGCACAGAGATTATACTCTAGCGGGGAACATGTTTCAAATCCCATGGCTTTTTCTTTAAAGAACATCATAACTCAGGACTTGCAAGCCAAAGACTCCCACACAAGCCCTTCTCCAGGCACTTGCTGTTCATTTCACCCCAGAAGACACGCTCATCTTCCTCACCCCTGTCATTCACGCGGACACGAAGCTGACATCAGGGCTTTTAGCGGACGAGCCGGAGTCAGTTAGGACTAACTTAGAAATCCATATTTATTTATTTTTCCTTTCAGTTAATCAAATAAGTGTTAAGAAAAAGAGAGGGAGTCACGTGGGTACCAGATGCATGTGAGGGACTCACTTGGCAGAGGGAGAGCAAGGCCTCGGTGGTTGTCCCTTCCTGGCCCGGGGCCATCTCACCTGACCCTGACCGGAGGACCTCCCTCATTCACCTGGTGCACACTGTTGCTTTTGTTGTCCTTCTGCCGGTGGAATAATCATTTTGTTGATTGCAAGTAATCTGGTTACATACAGAGAAGGAATTTCTCTGCCCCAGAGCCTAGTAGTCACAGATCAACCACAGCAAGACCGCAGATTAGGAGCAAAGAGAAATGCCCCAATGGGCAAACCACACAAAGCACGCTGACACCAGCATGAGCGCTCTTGCAGTTGTCCATCTCACCGCTGCCTTCGCACTCCTACGGGCTGTACTCCCATCTGCCTTAGTCAGCCTGGGCGGCTATAACTAACAGCAACTTAAACAACATTCACTTCTCACAGCTGGGGAAGCTGGCAAGTCCAAGATCAAAGTGCCTGCCGGCCAGTTTCCTTCCTGGCAAAAACCTATTTCCTGGCTTGCAGATGGCTGCCTTCTTGTGTCCTCAAAGGGCAGAGAGGGAGATCGCCTCTCTCCTTTGTCTTCTTATAAAACACTAATCCCATCACGAGGGCTCCAACCTCATGACCTACTCACCTCCCAAAGGTCCGACCCCCTAATACCATCACAGTGGAGATTAGGGCTCTGACATATGAATTTTGGAAAGACATGAACATTCAGTCCATAGCACCTTCGCTGGCCAAAATGACATAAATGGGTCTTACAGGTTCTCTCATTAGAAATGAATTTGGGTAGATTAGAGATGAAAAAAAAAAAAAAAGCCAAGGAGAACGTAAAAGGTTTTCATCACTTAATAATGCCAATTTTATCATCACTTAGCATAACTCCTTTCTGACAATTTTATCATCACTTACAATAACTTCCATTAGGGTAATAAGGCATTAAGTAGATGTTGATTGCAAGTAATCTGGTTACATTCGCTAATTATATGGAGACTGATTTTTTTTCCCTGTTTAAAATGTAATTTTATAACATCGCTATTTCCTAAAAACAAGACGTATCAAAGTAAGGAGACACACAGTCTGTAGAGATAGAAAATGAGATTTTTGTGTATTTTGCAAGTGGCTGATGATACGATGAAGATAAATGAAGGGTTCCTCTTCAGAAATAAAGACTGTAAATGGCTCGCTCTAGTTTACTCTCACCTTCTTTCCCTTGGGGTCAAATTAATATGTTTACTATGGATAAGCCATTTTATACAGCTGAACATGATGCTCAAATGCTATCTCATGGAGTGGGGATCTCCCCTGAACACAGAATCTTTATAGAGATTAAGTATAAATTGCCAGGCTCTGAATTTTATGAGTCTTCCATAGCTGTGGAGTGCTAGTTTAAGTAAGGAGTAGAGAAGCTTTGGATATATTGTATTATGTAGGGCAGCTATAATGTTTTGTAAGGCTGTCCATCATAACTCTGGCTTTCAGGGGGCTGTCGTAACTCAATAGAAATACTGATACTACTATTATTTCTACTCCTACTCCTACTACAACTACTAGCAAAATGTTACTTCAATATTGGCATGTATGAACTTCCAATTGATAAAGCATTCTTTGGTTATTTTCAGGTTTGTAACATTATTAATTTCCTGAGCATCCTAACAAGAGATGGATTGTCAGAGCTGTGCGTTTTGGTTCTTTTGGAACTGAACATGATTTTCTTCACAGACATTGTTTATAACCTATTTTTCAATAATATGTTCAGGTCTTTTTAGCTTGGAGTAAGAAATAACTCAGATTTCAATTAAAAAAATGGCAATGATAGTTTGCACTGCGCAGTATTTTCAGCTATTTAAAAACAACTTCATTTTCTTACTCTCTTTAGGAGATTAGGAGACCATGTGTTGTTACAGTTTGTAGATTAGGCAGCTATTTGCCCTATTTTACATATAAGGAAGTGAGGCTTAGAAAGACCAAGAGGCTTGTTCAAGGTCATGCAAGTGTCTACAGTAAGATTAGAAGAATCCGGGTCCTAAACAACAACCTTTCAACCATAGCATGAAATGACTATGATGGAAAGTGTACATAATTCTATTCGCTTTTTTTTTTAAAGATTACTGCATTTCTTTCTTTTTTTCTTTTTAAGATTTTATTTCTTTATTTGACAGAGAGAGACAAAGCGAGAGAGGGAACACAAGCAGGGGGAGTGGGAGAGGGAGAAGCAGCCTTCCCGCCAAAGCAGGAGCCTGATGCGGGGCTCGATCCCAGGATGCTGGGAACATGACCCGAGCTGAAGGCAGACACTTAACGACTGAGCCACCCAGGCGCCCCTCTATTCACTAACTTTTTAAAAAATATACACTTTCATCACAATCTCCCTGAGAACCAGTCTTACACAAGCACACAACTTTTAGTGCTAGATCTGGCCAGTCCGGGCCAATGCAAAGAGCCTAGCTCATTGTACAGTGCCTATTTTTTGCACAGTTAGCGTCTGATGAATGTGAAGATATGTCTGAGGCAGGCAAACTGCACTCCCCAATGCTTGGGGAGTGGGACACCAGCTGTACCTCTGCCCTCCATCTACTCACTGAGTCTAAGCTAAGAGGCACCTTTCTAGAAGTTCAATCACTCTGGTTTTCTTTCCTAAAAGCAATTAAAGGTGGGCATAAGTTCTGCCCCCCCGAAGGTTTCCAAAAAGCAAGTAAAAAATTTAGAATAATTCAAAATCTAAATACACTAAGATCTGAGCTTGTATATTCTGGTTACAAACTGCTACCCTGAAGACATGTTCATTCCCACCAACATGCTGCTCCTACACTTGATATTTTACTCGGGGAAGAAAAGGTCAAGAAAATTTAGGTCAAAAAGGTGCTAGTCCAAGAAACGAAATATAAGAGTTTTTCTTTTATTGCACTCTCTCCCATCTATGCACACACCTTACAATTAGAATCATAGAGTCCTAAGTTCCCTGGCAGATCCAGAGTCAAAGGAAGCAAAATTTCTTTATATATTGCTGGGAAGAATGCTCTCAAGCTGAATTTTAAGATGCTTTCTGCCATAATATTCTCCTCCTTTAGACTACAATTCTCATTTCTTAAACTATAGACAGGAGCTGCTTGGCTTCCTTAAGGGTGAAATCACTGAGGTGAGTTTTTGTTTTTGTTTTTGTTTTTTTTGCCATATGTTGTCTTTGGGTTTAAAAGTTGTGGCCCCCACCATCACCCCATCCTATTTATTGGGCGTCCTTTGCAAGGGTTCTAATGAACCGATATACGGACCCTGCAGTCCCAACACCGACAATCTTTATCTTAACAAGAACATGGGTCTAATTATTCCAAATTCTGCTAAAATAAAGCCCAAATGTTCAATTTCCCATGTGTTCCTCTTAATTAGAAATGAAATGAAAGAGAAAAAGAAACCATCAAAATTATATAAATAAAAGCAGATGGAATGCAGTATTGGAAGCTCTCTTCTATAATAACATTCCCTTTAATAAAATTCATTAGTTAATTTGGTTGATAAAAGCAGCATTAAAATTAAATAAGAATTAACATACACTCGGGTAAATATTTGTAGTTTCCTTCGTGTGCTACCATGATAAAGGTAATTTAGCTTAAAAGCAGTCACCATCTTTCTTCATAACTGATAAAGCATTACTAATTGTGTGTGTTAATATGGTACAATATGGAATTGAATAGAGATTTTATCTTAATAACATCTCCATTAAATTAAAGACAGTGTTGTATGACAGGAAAGATTAAGTCTGTTTATTCTGAACTAGCACATGCAAAGAACAACTGTGGGGAGGTGGTGCAGCAGCTCACATTTTCTATACAATTCAGGCTGGATCAATGTTACCTTTATAGTCACTGTTGCAAACATGGTTTTTTTTGTTTGTTTGTTTTGTTTTTGAGGAATAATCTATAGATAATGTTTCATTGAGAAAAGTGATACATTAATTATGGTGCAAAAGATACTGATCTTTTCCTTCCTGTGTCTGATAGGCTATGTCTATAAACAAGATGCTGGGTGGAAAATGATCCAACTCGGTTGCAATGAAATAGTCAGCCTTTTTGGCTATGTCTCCAATCCTTAGCCTCTGTTAGCGTGACATGAGTGGCCAGGGTTTGCCACGAGGAGAACTGTCAAGCTCGTAAGGAGTGAATAGTAATGATGTAACTGTAAGAATGCTGGCATCATGGTTCTAGTTCTTTCCTCCAGACCCCTAGAGGGCTGTCACTGATGTGGCTGGAACGCGCAAGACTGCATTCTCATCCCACGGTATGCTCAGCTGTGTCCCTGCCAGGCTGGAAGGGCAGGATGCCCTGGAGAATGCTAGTCAGCTGAAGGCCCCAGGCCTGAGAAGCCAGGCATCCTTTTCCACATGGGCCTAGGCAGCTTCGCCCTGATAAACACATCCTTGCCAGATCACTGGCTGCCCTGGAGGGCCAGTAGATATTTTGAATGTCAGTTCTTTTGTCTGCTAATGTGTTTGTTTTCAAAAAGTACATGTCACAAACTGCCTACTCGGAGGCTATGAATTTGCTGTGGATGTGAGACCCTGCACTCTGCTACGTTGACATGATCCCACATCACCTTGTTGCTTCCAGGGGCAGACAACCCAGCCTGCAACACCTGTGCATAGCCTTGGATGGCATATCCCTTTACTGCTGACTTTGAGCACACACATGTCACATAGATGAGTCTCATACGAGGCAGCAAGAGTGTGAACAGCCAGAGTAGATATCAAGTACTGGCTAAGAAAGTAAGCAGTTTGGGAATAATTACAAACCTCCTCCAAAATATGCTGTTCAAAAAATCAGTCTGCAAAGTAGATGCCAACCCTATTTTTATACCAACCGGGCTGAATTCTTGAAGCCCAGCAAAAAAGAAAATCATAGTTTAACATAAAGTGGGAGATGTAATAAATAATGAACTGCATGAACAGCTTAGCATCATAAGGAGACAGATGGAAAACTTCTCTCCCGAGATCGCTGCTTCCAAAATTAGAGAAAAGGGCTTCTGGACGTGTTCAGGGTGGATAGTTCAAGCCGGAATTTCAATGAGGTGAGAATACTTTTTAGTATAAATGCAAGATTTTCATGTCTCCCTTTCAGAAAACACACAAATTATGGTATTCATCTGCGTCGCCCAGAACACGAAAGGCAAAACAGTGAATCTCAGGCTTTTCTAGAATGTTGGATTCAATTAACACGGGAAGATGCTGCTGGGCTTTGTTTCCTACATAAGTGTTACAATGCCATCATCTGTCCAGGAAAAGAAAGGAATACCCATCCATGTGTAAAAGTTATCAGAAAACTGGAACATTGGGAATAAAGGAATTATTTCCATGAGAAAAGCACAGCCAGCCATTGACACATAATAGGCTAAAAGGCCAATGACCCTTTCGCAGAGACTCCCGAGCCCCGGTGTCCAGGATCCACAGCTGCGGCTGAGTCAGCATGGTGCAGATCAAAGAGCAGGGGTGAGGCTGGGCAATGTTGACCAGCTATTTCTGCCCTGCATCACCTGCGAGTGCCACAAATTCTGTTCATTTTCATTGCCTTCCTAGGAAACGGGACCATATACATACAGACCCATCAATGCACAGGTAATCTTGGGGAAGCTCATTTACCACAAATCCTGCTCTATCTAGCTCTCTGAAGACCCTCCTTCCCTAGATACCATCTTCACTGAAGTTATTTGACTATACTTCTTTTTGAAACGTGCACAAGTGCCTATGGCATTCTGTCTACTGGTCAGGAAACTCCCCATCTGGGCTCAGCTCCCTTTGCCTCAATTTCAATGACCAAGGGGGGTTCTTCTTTAGACTTTCCTTTCTCAGCTGTTTCAAATGACCTCTGCTGGTATCATCATCGTCATTTTGCCAGTAAGGCTTTCCTATTAGAATTGTTCTAAGAAGTCTTCAGGAGCAAAATTTGCGTAAATAGTGTGTCAAAAAGACTCTGATTGGTGTTTGAGGACCTTTCAGAGCAAGTCTGGCAGAGGATGGTTTTCCCTGGGAGACCTGAGCCAGTAGGTGGCCTGAACCTTCCCCACAATTACAGGCTATTGCATTAAATATCCCAATTCAGCAAAACCTAACTGACTCTTTACAAAAATCATGCACTTAAAAACAATGAATGCATGCTCCCTTCTCTTGGAAATACTGAAAATAATGGGGTGTTCCAGTTTCACCACAATGCTTCAGATGAACTTTTCAACCCATGACCTCAAACACAAATGGATAGTAGCATGGACAGTCAAGGCGAACTCAGGTTCAAAATGTCAGAAAATAGGAAATCAAGATAAGATTAATTTACCTCTTAATTATAGGAAAGGATAGGAATGATGAAATCAAAGGCATATTTTTCAAAACCACAGCAGCTTGCTTCTTCAAAACCAGCAAGGGAGTGAGAGACTCCAGCAAGATGGGGCCTATGTAATGCAACCATCTAATGATGGACATGTAATCATGTACCTCCAGTCACTTTTGTCATAAGCCGGTGGTTAGAAATAGGTCATAGGTCCTGCTCAGTCTCAAGGGAGAAGATCATACAAGGCAAGAACATAAGAAGTAAGGATCATGGGGGCCACCTTATGTGTCCATCTGCCATAACATACCATTACCAAATTCAGGACATTTAATATTGATACTGTCCTTCTTCGGGTATCAGCATCTGCTGTCAGTTTGTCCCATTAGCAGTGATATGAATTCTGATCATTTGGTGAAGAAAGCATCTACTAGATTTCCCATCTGTAGTAAGTTTACCAATGTTCCCTCGGTAATTATTAAGCCATAGCCTGCTATTCATCACATTTTCACCCAATAATTTTAACAAAATTGATGATTCTTTCCCTGCATCAATAATTACCATCATTTTTGCAAAATGTTGGCTTTGTAAATTCCATCATTCTTTCCACTTTTATTAGTTGGCATTATTCTGCTGTAAGAAAGGACTTTCCATCTTCCCTGTATATAAATATGTATGTATGTTACATTAAAATATATTACTGTCCTTATTTATTCTGATGCTCAAACTGTCCCACATTTAGTCAGTAGGAAGACTTTCAAGGTGGCTCCTGTCTCCTGAGGCCTTTTAACATGTCCCCTTAATTTTTGGCCTAACAAGATGATCCAGGTCCATTGTTTACCTCCCTGCCTCAGCCCAGGAATCAGTCATTTTTCCAAGGAGCCCTGGTTCCTTGTATCAGAGAATGGCACTTAGAAACCAAGATCAGTCTGCATGAGAGGGTTTCAAGCAAAGATGTGGGCAACAGAACATGGAGAGGCCACTGCAGTGGATGGGACAATGGATAGCAGCTCTACTGTAGATTCTTTAGAGGCTGAGAGGCCAACTGTAGGTGGTATTTCTCTGGAATGCCTAAAGTATTTAAAACCACACTAGGCCCTTAATAGTTCCTCTATAAATACCTAGTTGGTTGATTCATTCATTCATTGACGTATTTATTGTTCAATAATAAAGTCAAAGTTAGCTTATTAGATGCCTTTTCATGGGCTTTCCAAATAGGTAAAATAAAGTGCATGAGCAGCTTGGAGATCATACAGGCCACCCCTCCATTTGGTTAATGAGGTCTCTTGGACCTCAGTGAGGGCATGCCATCTGGAGGTCACACACTTGGCCAGCGGCAGAGCCAGGCCTGGACTCCAGCCCTCCCAGCTCAGAGCCCTCCACATCATCTACTTTTCACCAGGACCATTTGTAATAAGATGCCAAAAAGAATCCTTGCCTTTTAACAGAAGAGATTTTTCCAAAGCCTTACCTGTGACTTCCCTGGTGTGGCTTGGCCCGGGAGCCATGCGTTCTGTCCAGGCCCACACTGGCATGCTTTCCCAGTACCATGGCTTACAGGTTTTACTACAAGCTTTTCAATCACATTGCCAGATGGTGGCTCTAGGTTAGCAGTCATAGCCTGCTACAAGCTGTGCAAGTTCTGAGCATGCACACTACTGACTCTAAGCCAATCTGTAAAAGTTTCTTGATCATTAAGCCTATCTGCAGGGCACTATGTTCTAGAGGCAGCCGTGATTCAGGGAGGGGCAAGGTCCCCATCTCTGCCCTGAAGTCCTCGATGTCTATTTCACAGTAAGGTAAGCACACTTACCTTTACCCATTAAAAAATAATAAATACAGTTGCCTAAGGAGCTAGTTGCAAGTGTAGCTGGGGGTTACTGAGACCTTGCTCAGTGCCCAATCTCTTGCATACTTCCTCTATAATCATCATAACCACCCTGCAAAGAAGCTATAGTTACCTTCCATTTTTCAGTGGAAAAATGTGGGGCAAAAGAGATAAGCAGTCTCACCTAAAATCTCACTCAGGGTGTGGAAGGGAGAGAGCTGAGAGTCCTGACCCACAGACGCTGAGGCAGGAATGTCTCCTCTTGCAGGGAGGCAAAGGACATTTACAGACCAAAAGGCCTGTAGGGGCCTTTGGGGAAGGGGAAGGGGGAAGGGGGTTGTGCTCTCATTCTCCTGCTCCCAGTACCTGGGTTGGCCTGTGTTCTCAGGGCAGGGGCATTCTCCTGGCCCTGCTCGCCTTGCCCCTCTACAGGCTTCTCTCCTCCCCCATCAGCCGGCCCTGGGAGGGCTCCTCAGGCAGGGCCCCGAGCTCCCCACTGGCCAGCAGAGGCATCTTCACTGGCTTCTTGCCTCCCTAAAAGGACTTAGTTCCAGTTCTCAGCTTTTAAATCCCAGAAAATCTTCTGGCAGGGCTAGCTCATAAATGTCCCTAACTTGGCTGGAGGCAACAGTCAGCCACACCAGAGGTTTCCCTCTGCACGCTTGGCTTTGGAGTTTTGCCTGGGGCTGCTTTCTCAGGGAGGGCTTTAGAGTGTAGACATGAGCTTTGCGCTGTAGCAGATGTTTTCTGGCATCTTTCCTGGGAAACACCTCTGGGATGGTACTTAGGGTGGAAATAGAAACTACAACTCAGGACTCGACTCAGGGATGTTCATCTGAAACACTGTGAACAAGCAATAATTTCCACTTGTGGGACCAACATTCAAATAAGAATATTTCAATGATTCAAAATAGGGCAGACACCAGTGTTTCCAATAGTGATTATGAGGTTGTGGAGTTAGACCTGGATTCCAACGCCAGTTCTACTCATTACTAGACCTAAGACCTTGGGCAGTTATTTAACCTGATGAGAAACTAGATGTATGTTATCCCCTCCCAAGGGCTAGTCTATCCTAAATTAGTGAAGCTTAAGGTTTTTGTAGTTGTAATTTTGCATCATTTGTTTGAGAGAGCATCCTCAAACTGCATAAGGTCCAAAGATGTGGATTGATTTCTGCTCTTTTCTATGGACTAGTTTCCTGTTTGAAGGGACAGTCCTTCCTCCCTAAGGAATGAGTGCTAATAGTGGAATTGAAAGCACTCAGGAGCAGGGAGCCTAAGGCATAGCCCCAGATTCTTTGGAAGGGAAACACCACTGCCATACTGGCCTTTAGGCCCTTGCTCCAGCCCCTGCCTTTCTGTCCACCTGTCTGGTTCTCTTGAAACCATGTAGGTGAGAGTGCTTGCAATGGGAAAGTGCTGTTCAAATGTCAGAGGTACATAAGTCCTGCCTTTTCCAGACCTTGTTCTTTAGCACAGCAGATCCCCACCTGGCACACACTGGAATCAAGGGAGAGGTTTGGAGAAATGCAAATGTCTGGGCTCTCCCCTAAGCCAATTAAATCAGAGTCCCTGGGAGTGAGGCTCAGGCATTAGCATATTTTAGGTTCCTCAGATGATGCTACTGTGGGAACCACTGCCTTAGAAAGCCATCCTGGGCATCCCAGGTCTCATGCTTCTAGTTTGTGAAAGCTTCTAGTTAGAAAGCTCTAGCTTCTAGTTAGAAAGCATTTGCTTTCTTGTACTGTCGTTTGGCGTTTTGTTTCTCCTTCCCAAGGTAGGTGGTGAGTACCTTCATACCCTCTCTATCTACCCCCAGCTAGCACTCTGGGCTCTGGGCATTTAAGCCAATTGTGGGCAGGAGCAGGTAGCTAATTGCCTACTCTGCATCCAGGTACAGCGAATCCCACTGGAAGATAGAATAGTAACCACTTGTGCAGTCTTTTGTGTGCTAGCAACTTCCATGCCAGGAGCCCCATAAGAAATCTGCCAGGGGAAGAGTTTTTAAGCCCCATTTTTTTTTATAGGCAAGGGAGATGAGACTCAGAGAGGGGCAGCATCTTGCCTGAGGTCACAGGGCTACCCAGTGCTGGACCCCAATGCCTGTACTGGTCTTTGTGCTCAGAAGCACATGCTTTTCTCTGAGCATGCTGCCCTGACCGTAGCTTCGCTGAAGTAAGGACTGATCAGAGAGATGTTTGGGTGCAAGCCTGCAGGCCAGCTCAAGAGGTGACTAAGAGAACTGTAAAACTGACATTTGAATTTTTCACTGCTCGAGTTCCTGATATGATTCATACTCATTTTGTGTGGCCAGGCTTAGAACTGAATGACTAGCTCAGCTATAAAATTTGGGTGCTTTCCTGAGTTCCTGCTGAAATAAATTAATAATAAGGAGACCTATAAATATTTAATAGTCGATTAGAGGTTTTTCCTTTTTTGGATCGGAATCAACATCCTCTGATAATTGCATTTGAATGTTGCAAATAATCTCTGACCCTCGTGCTTTTCAATATAACCTGTATAAATTACCTCTTCAAAAAAATCTATTTGGAGTAAAAGGCCTGGCAGGAAATATGAACAGCAAAACCATTCAAACCTGGAGGTCATTTCATTCTGATGACGTGAGGACAGCCTGTTGGGCCAAAAAGAGGTAAGCTGTGGGTGCTGACGTTCTTTTAAATGAGGGTTGAATTTGTGAAAGCCTTATGTCCAGGCTGGTCCCTGTCATTTTCCTTTATGCCTGGAAAGGCAACAGCCAAATCCCATACTTCCCTCAGACAACTCAGAACTTTCTGCCTTTTTGTACCTGTTGCTGGAGCCAAGAGCACAAGGTCCACCTTCTGAGGCAGTTGTTCTCCTTCAGTGGTTGGAAGGATAATCCTGGAGCTTGTTAAAAATGCAGGCCAGGGGGTCTGGGCTCAGAACCCTGCCATATTAGTGAGCATCCCACGCTACTCAGGGCTGTGAATCACGTTTTGTGAAATGCAAACTTACCATCACAGGTATAGGACACCTCAAAAATCAGTCAGCCCAGCCTCCTCCTTTTTGTCTGATTCCCCCATTCCCCACCCCACTATCAAGGATCCTCTGTGCTCTTCCCTGGGCCCCCAGGACCAACACCTGTGGAAGGGCAGGGCAGGCAAGAGGACTGGGCAGGGTCAGAAGCTGGGCTGCAATGCAGTCCCCGTGAAGGCCTTAGCCAACCCCATAGGGAGCCCTGGAGCGGGAAAGGCCCTGTGGGGTGTCCCCAGCCCAGTGACTGAACAGACCTGGCCTTTGTAGCCCTGCACTAGTTAGCTGTTATTCCTGAAGAGGGCGGACAGCCAACGACTGTCTTCCAGCAGCACTCTGGCACTTGGGGGCGTAAGTCCTTCATTCCTGAAGGGGATCTGCTTGGCCCCTCACAGGATCCACCAAAGTTCTCATGATCCCCAGCTCTCATCCCCTTCCACAACTCTTCACAACTAAATACTATAACCTCTTCCATGTTCAAGGGACCATTCAGCTGAGGAAACCTCTAGCCCTTCCTCTAGGGTCATATTCTGCCATTGAAGACATACAGACATCCAGGCTGATCCCTGTCATTTTCCTTTATGCCCACAAAGCAAGCTCCAAATCCCACACTGGCCTCAGCACTTTCTGCCTTGTTGTACCTGGTGCTGGAGCCAAGAGCACAAAGGCCACCATTAAGATTCTCCCATGTAATGGTCATGCAGATGTTTGAAGGCAGTGACCTTCCTCCAGGCCCAAAGCTACAATGTGCCAGATATAGTCCTGTGGGCTTCTCTAAAGTCACTGTGATGACTATCATTCATTGAAAAAATTTCTATACACCAGGCCACCTGCTTATTTCACCCTCACAACAAACTCATGAAGTAGAATCTACAAAATCTTTATTCCCATTTTACAGATAAAGAGATTTAGAGCTGCTCAGAGAAATGAAGTAAGTTGCCCCCTATCCCCATGCAGCTGGTAGTCGAGCCTGAATGCAAACTCGGGCCCATCAGCCCTGCTGCTCACCAGCGTTAGAAGTATTCACTTTGAAAGCTGGGCCTTGGGTCCCATCTATGAAAGGGAGACCAGGTGCAGAGAACCAAGCACTCCTTCTGGAACTGGCATCAGAGGAACCCCGTCTCAGCCATCCAGGATGTCAGACAGCCCTCTAACACGCAGAGTCCTCTCCAGAATCTTAGGTACAGCCTCAGTGTAAGGGCTTAGCCGTTCTCCCCCGACATCCTCACACTCCAGGCTTTCTGAAGCAGAAGAGGGTCTTCAGGGAATCCCCCAGATATTACATCGTCCGGCCTAAATCTTCCTCATTTTACTGATGAAGAAATTGAGGAAATGATGTCACATCGCCAAGGTTATTTTACATGATTTGTTTTTTTTCCACTCCTTGGAAGTCTGACTCTTTTAAGGTATATGTTTTAAAAAAAACACCCAGATGCTTCAATAAAAACACAATGCCACACACATCCCTTTGTTTTCCAGAATGGCTTTCCTCTAACTTGAATGTTTTAATAAAGGCAGACAGGAAACCCCAAGATCACAGAAAACCTAATTAGCAGGCATGGAGGTGTCATCCTTCCCCTCCATCTGGTGTCCTCATCACCAGAGTCCTAACTAGGGTGGAGGATCCCAGGTTTCATCTCGGGGCTCCAATGTACAGAGGTACAGAGATTCAAAATTGCATTGCTAAACGATCACAGTGCCCAGTTCATCCCTTAATAGCACCCCCCAAACTCAATGCTCTCCTCTCTAGGTTCAATGGGCCCCCTTGCCAGCCAAAGGAAAAGGATGGAAGTGACCAGGGACTCCTGAAATGGGGGTGTGGTTTGTAGTTGCTCATGAAGCCTTGGGAGGTTCTGTTTTATCCAAGTGCCCTACGCCGGGGACTGTGTGTCTCTCAAGGTTGCTGCTTATCAGGAGGAGGACCTGGGACAGGCATGCACTTCCTTCTCTCATTTCTCCCATTCTAATCCACCGCACCCCACCCCTTACAACAAATGCAGCCGCTTGTTCAGCCTCCAAACCCCTGTGTAGCAGAAGCACACACAACTCTGATTCTAGCAGCTTCAGTATCAACCGAGCCCTTAGGTAGGCAATGACCTACATAGTGTTTAATATGGAAATCTAAGAAAGTTTATCTTAAAAAAATCCCTGACCCACTTTCAGGCCACCAACACAGGTACTCCCGGGTAAGGCAGATTCCTGTTGACTCTGAACAGCACAGATGCTAATATCATTAGCATTTCTCCTAGGACTGATAGTAATTCAATCAAAGCCCCTCCCAGCAAGAGCCAGTTCTGAAACATGCCTTAATTCACTTGTCAGAACATGGCTGCTGCATCTAGGGCCTGAATTAAAACCACAAATTCTCAAACACAGGCTCATGGCATAACAATTTTATACATCCTCTAGAGGATGTGGCCTTTTGGGGCAAAAAATGGCTGAAGCATCCTAGTGATGAATTTATAAAAGGAGTGCTTTCATTTTTCTTCCCTTCATTTTCCAGTTAATCTAAGAAACTCCTTTAAAATTATTTTTTTAAAGAATTATTGAATTGTATTAAAGAGTACTAGCTATGATTTAAAATCTTGGGGGGGGAAGTAGACAGAGTAGATTCTTTCCACATCAGTGTAGTTGAAAGAACATATGATCTCGAGTTCGGAGACCTGGGCTTAAGTTTTAATGAAGGGTGGCCTTGGGTGGCCATTACCTTTTATGTTCTACTTTCCTCCCCTGAAAATGGGAACCACATTCATGCTTACTTCACTGGCTTATTTATAAAGACCAAATAAGATCATGTACATACTTTATCAACTATAAAACTTTATCTAAGGATAAGAGATACTCCTTTGTTTTTTATTCACTAGTAGAAAGGTCAAAGTCAACACTGAGAATCAGTGTTTATTTTTATCATACTTTGCTTCCCAGTTTATCTTTTGGTCCTCAGAGATAGCCAGTCTCTTCCCATTTTCATCTCTGCATACAACATGTGGATCATAAATTCATTCATACTAAGGTATAAATGTCTCTTGCAAAAACATTTTTCTGAGTCACAAGAACCAAGATTTTATAGTGCTAAAATTCTCTGAGTGAGAGACTGGGGGGTAGGGAGGCATACTGGATTCCCAAATTCTACCTGCTTGTGGATATTTAAGGACATCCCTATGGGTGACAAGGGTGTGGTCTGAAAGTTTTTCACAAGAACACAGAGTAACTCTCACCACACTTTGAACCTGTTCCATCTCACATCTGCTGAGAATATCACCTTACTGGGCCACTTGCAGCTGTGGTCTTGACTGAGGCTCCTCACCCTAATGTTAACATCCAAATTCTGAGAAGATAGTGGGAAGCTTTTCTTTTTGATGTTACTATAAATTGAATTATTTTCAGAATTTTAGTTTTAGGTTGTTTAGTGAAAGGGTATAGAAATAACAACTGATTTTCACAGATTGATCTTTTATCCTGCAACCTTGCTGCACTCCTTTATTAGCTCTCATGGTCTTTTAGTGGACTCCTTAGGGTTTTCTATATACAAGATCATGTCACCTACAAATAGATATGTTTTACTTCTTTCTTTACAATCTGATACCTCTTATTTCTTTTTCTTGCCCAATTGCCTTGACTAGAATCTCTAGTACAATGTTGAATAGAAGTAGTATAAGTGGGCATCCTTGTCTTTCTTCCTGACCTTAGGGGGAGATCATTCAGTCTTTTACCATTAAGTATGATGTTTGTGGGGGTTTCTCATGGATGCCCTTCATCAGGTTGAAGAAGTTCCCCTCTTATTCTAGTTTGTCAAATGTTTATACAATAAAAGGGTGCTGAATTTTGTCAAATGTATTCCTTACCTCCACTGATTTTTGTCCTTTATTCTATTAATAGGACGTATGACATGGATCAAATTTTGGATGATAATCAACCTTGGATTCCTGTGATAAGCCATGGTATATAATCCTTTTTATATATTGCTTGATTTGATCAGCTAGTATTGTGTTGAAGATTTTTGCATCCGTATTCATAAGACATAATGATCTGTAACTTTCTTGTGATAGCTTGGTCTGGTTTTGATGTTAGGATTACACAGGCCTCATAGAATAAGTTGGGAAGTGCTCCTTCCTTTTCTGCTCTTTGGAAGAGTTTGTTAAGAATTGGCATTAATTCTTCTTCAAATGTTTGTTTGGTAGAATTTAACAGGAAAGCCATTTCGGCATGGGCCATTCTCAGTGGGTAGCTTTCTCTTTACTAATTAATTCAATCCTTCTGCTTGTTATAGGTCTGAATATTCATATTTTCCTGTTCTTTTTTTAATTGGGGAGCTCTTAAAAAAATCAAGTCACCCCTCAAAGACCCCACAGAGTTGATACTTACAACGGAGTCCTTTTCCTTCTTCAAAGTAACCAGATTGTAGTCTCCTTGACCTTTTTCTAATACCTGCCTCAGGGCCTTTGCATCTGCTAGACCCTCTGTGTGGAAAACTTTCTGCCAGACATCTGCCTGGCTGCTCCCCTACTTCTTTCTGTCTCATTAGTCAGATCTTCTCTGAACACTCTGTGAAATAGCATAGATTCCACCTACCTAACCCCCTTCTATTCCCTTTACCCTGTTTACTTTTCTTCATAACACTTTGGTCCTGCTGACTTATCATATGCTTACCTGTTTAGAGTCTCTCTTACATACCTGCAGGGGAATGTAAGCTCCTTGAAAGTAATCCCTTTGTCTGACTGGTGTACTGCTATATAAACAGTGACTAACACATAGAAGCCACCTCTTTAACATCTTCTGTATGAATAAAATAATTAATTTATAATAGAATTCATAAAGAACTTGTGTCCAACAGCAGAAAAATGATTAAGTAAATTACAGTTTCACTTCTCAATGGAATTTTACAGTCAACAAAATTGATGGAATCACTCATTGGTATTACTCAAAGGACATGAACAATTTTCAGAAAGACTCCAAATTGTTAACAGACACACAGGGGAAAAGTATTACCCACCTAGCAAGCAAGGAAAAGCAATTTAAAAGAACTATGGGATACCATTTTCCCGTTACTAAATTAACACATGTTTCTCTTTAAACGAACACCACCAGATTCTGGAAAGGCTTTCTTTCCGGTGCTGAGCTCTCTTCTAGGGAATATAAATTTAAAGAACACCTTTGGAAAAAAAATTGTACAAAAAATGCATAATATTACATCAAGATGTTCATTCTTTTTCATCTGGCAATTCTGCTGGAGTATCACATAAGACCATGATAAATACTATGGAAATGTATGTATTTATCAGACCATATATATCAGATAATATGTCAGACAATATACCAGATATATATGTATCAGATAATCTGTATGTCTCATGGTTAAGAAAATGATGATGTATCATTTGAACTTTATAAAGCTGCTAAAATTATGTTTATTAAAGGCTTTATTGACTTGGATAAATGTTTACAACATAATATGATACTAAATTTTAAAATATCAGCCCTGGAGAAGACACTAGGTTATCTAGATAAGGAGTGAAATCATCCACAGAGATCCTATAGGAACCCGGAGAATTTTTACTTTTGCTCAAAATTACTGACTTGATGTTTTCTCTTTGTGTTTCCAAAAGTTCAATTAAGTGTATATTCACATAATGTTTTGGCTGAGCTCTTTTTGGTTACAAACAAAAGATAAAGATTCCGGGGGGCGGAGGAAGATGGCGGAGGAGTAGGAGACCTAGATTTCGTCTGGTCTCAGGAATTCAGCTGAATAGGGATCAAACCATTCTGAACACCTACGAACTCAACAGGAGATCAAAGAGGAGAGTAGCAACAACTATCTGAACAGAGAAGCGACCACTTACTGGAAGGTAGGACGTGCGGAGAAGTGAATCCAAGGCGATATTCGGGAGGATAGACGGTGGGGGAGGGGCCTCCGCCGGCCGCTTCTGGCAAGTGATAGAGCCGCGGAACACAAAATCGGACCTTTTAGAAGCCGGCTCCGCTGAGGGACGTCGCTCCAGTGGCTAAGCGGGGGTGGAACCCTCGCGGGACAGGGGGGTCTCGGGACCCTCAGGGTCACAGAAAGACCGGGGGAGCCTGAGTGCGCCAGAGCTCCCAGGTATCGGAGCGGGGAAGCCGGCTGCAGAGACGGAGCTGAGGCGCGGGCTCTCAGCTTGGGGTTGCCATAAACTGTGATCCACGGCCCAGTCGGGCCACTGCTCCTACAGCAGGGACCCAACAGGTGGCAGATCCGGGGAGACTCCCCTTCCTTCCCAGGGCGGAGCGGCGCGGGAACGCACCGCAGGGATCTGCTGGGTTTGGAGACTCCACACGGGGTCGGGTGCCAGAGATACAAACGCTCGGTCACAGGCTGGGTGAGCACGGAGAGCGGCCGGAGACCAGGGACAAGGGAGTGACTGCTTTTCTCTGGGGGCGCACTGAGGAGCGGGGCCCCGATTTCTCAGCTCCTCCGGGTGGAGATTGGGAGGCCACCATTTTTGCCCTGGTCCTCCAAGGCTGTACGGAGAGCTTGCAGGGAACAAAAGCTCCTGAGAGCAAACCCCAGCAGCTTGCTTAGCCCGGACCGACAAGGGCGGGGCAATTCAGCCTCCGGCAAAGACATTTGGAAACCAAAGCAACAGGCTCCTCCCCCAGAAGATCAGCACGAACAGCCAGCAAGCCAAGACCAAGTTCACCGATCAAGGAGAACGGGAGAACTCCAGCGCTAGGGGAATACTGCACATAGAATTCATGGCTTTTTTTTTACCATGATTCATTAGTTCATCAAAGTTAATTTTTGTTAACTGTTTTTTTTTTCTTTTTCTTTTTCCCTTTTTCAACCAACATCTTATCAATCTCTTTTTTTAAAAAAAAAAAAAACATTTTTTATTTTTCATTTTTAGAGTCATATTTTATCCCTTCATAGTAGTTACCCTTATTTTTGGCATATATATATAAGTTGTTCTCTCTTTAAAATTTTGAGATACAGTTTCTTCTAACAGATAAAAATATACCCTAAATTGCTAGTGTATGGTTCTGTTCTAGTCTCCTGCCTGATCACATTATCTCCCTTTTTTTTTCTTTTTTAAATCTTCTTTCTTTTTTCAAACAACTTCTTATCTTATCAAGTCCTTTCATAAAATCTTTTATAATTTTCATCTTTACAGTCATCTTCTATCCCTTCATTGTATCAACCCTTATTTTGTACATATATGTCTTTCTTCCTTTAAAATTTTAGGAGGTACTTTTTTCTAACAGACCAAAATACGCCCAAAATCTAGTGTGTGGCACTGATCTATGCATTAGCCTGATCATATTTGATCACATTCTGCTTTTTTTGTATTGTTCTGTTTTTGTTTTTATCTTTTTTCTTTTTTCTTTTTTCTTTCTTTCCCTTTCTTTTCCCCTGGTTTCAGGTCTTTTCTGATTTGTATACAGTATATTTGCTGGGGACGTTGTAGCATTTTGTTCTCTCATTCATCTATTCTCCTCTGGACACAATGACAAGATGAAAAAAAATCACCTCAGCAAAAAGAACAAGAGGTAGTACCGTCAGCCAGGGACCTACTCAATACGGACATTAGTACGATGTCGGACCTAGAGTTCAGAATCATGACTTTAAAGATACTAGCTGGGCTTGAAAAAAGCGTGGAAGTTATTAGAGAAACCCTTTCTGGAGAAATAAAAGAACTAAAATCTAACCAAGTCGAAATCAAAAAGGCTATTGATGAGGTGCAATCAAAAATGGGGGCACTAACTGCTAGGATAAATGAGGCAGAAGAGAGAATCAGTGATATAGAAGACCAAATGATGGAAAATAAAGAAGCTGAGAAAAAGAGGGAGAAACAACTACAGGATCACGAGGGCAGAATTCGAGAGATAAGTGATTCGATAAGACGAAACAACATTAGAATAATTGGGATCCCAGAAGAAGAAGAAAGAGAGAGGGGGGCAGAAGTTATATTGGAGCAAATAATAGCAGAGAACTTCCCTAATGTGAGGAAGGAAACAGGCATCAAAATCCAGGAGGCACAGAGAACCCCTCTCAAAATCAATAAAAATAGGTCAACACCCCGACATCTAATAGTAAAACTTACGAGTCCCAGAGACAAAGAGAAAATCCTGAAAGCAGCTCGGGAGAAGAGATATGTAACCTACAATGGTAAAAATATTAGATTGGCAACAGACCTATCCACAGAGACCTGGCAGGCCAGAAAGGACTGGCAAGATATCTTCAGAGCACTAAACGAGAAAAATATGCAGCCAAGAATACTATATCCAGCTAGGCTGTCATTGAAAATAGAAGGAGAGATAAAAAGCTTCCAGGACAAACAAAAACTAAAGGAATTTGCAAACACGAAACCAGCCCTCCAAGAAATATTGAAAGGGGTCCTCTAAGCAAAGAGAGAGCCTAAAAGCAGCAAAGATCAGAAAGGAACACAGACAACATACAGTAACAGTCACCTTACAGGCAATACAATGGCACTAAATTCATACCTTTCAATAGTTACCCTGAATGTAAATGGGCTCAATGCCCCAATCAAAAGACACAGGCTATCAGATTGGATTAAAAAACAAGACCCATCCATATGCTGTTTGCAGGAGACTCATTTTAGACCCAAAGACACCCCCAGATTGAAAGTGAGGGGGTGGAAAACCATTTACCATGCTAATGGACACCAAAAGAAAGCTGGGGTGGCAATCCTTATATCAGACAAACTAGATTTTAAAACAAAGACTGTAATAAGAGATGAGGAAGGACACTATATCCTACTTAAAGGGTCTATCCAACAAGAAGATCTAACAATTGTAAATATCTATGCCCCGAACATGGGAGCAGCCAATTATATAAGGCAATTAATAACAAAAGCAAAGAAACACATTGACAACAATACAATAATAGTGGGGGACTTTAACAGCCCCCTGACTGAAATGGACAGATCATCTAAGCAAAAGATCAACAAGGAAATAAAGACTTTAAATGACACTCTGGACCAAATGGACTTCACAGACATATTCAGAACATTCCATCCCAAAGCAACGGAATACACATTCTTCTCTAGTGCCCATGGAACATTCTCCAGAATCGATCACATCCTAGGTCACAAATCAGGTCTCAACCGGTACCAAAAGATTGGGATCATTCCCTGCATATTTTCAGACCACAATGTTTTGAAACTAGAACTCAATCACAAGAGGAAAGTCGGAAGGAACTCAAATACATGGAGGCTAAAGAGCATCCTACTAAAGAATGAATGGGTCAACCAGGAAATTAAAGAAGAATTAAAAAAATTCATGGAAACCAATGAAAATGAAAACACAACTGTTCAAAATCTTTGGGATACAGCAAAGGCAGTCCTGAGAGGAAAGTATATAGCAATACAAGCCTTTCTCAAGAAACAAGAAAGGTCTCAAATACACAATCTAACCCTACACCTAAAGGAGCTGGAGAAAGAACAGCAAATAAAGCCTAAACCCAGCAGGAGAAGAGAAATAATAAAGATCAGAGCAGAAATCAATGAAATAGAAACCAAAAGAACAGTAGAACAGATCAACGAAACTAGGAGCTGGTTCTTTGAAAGAATTAACAAGATTGATAAACCCCTGGCCAGACTGATCAAAAAGAAAAGAGAAATGACCCAAATCAACAAAATCATGAATGAAAGAGGAGAGATCACAACCAACACCAAAGAAATACAAACAATTATAAGAACATATTACGAGAAACTCTATGCCAGCAAATTAGAGAACCTGGAAGAAATGGGTGCATTTCTAGAGAAGTATCAACTACCAAAACTGAACCAGGAAGAAATAGAAAACCTGAACAGACCTATAACCACTAAGGAAATTGAAGCAGTCATCAAAAATCTCCCAACAAACAAAAGCCCAGGGCCAGATGGCTTCCCAGGGGAATTCTATCAGACATTTAAAGAAGAATTAATACCTATTCTCCTGAAACTGTTCCAAAAAATAGAAATGGAAGGAAAACTTCCAAATTCATTTTATGAGGCCACCATTACCTTGATCCCAAAACCAGACAAAGATCCCATCAAAAAGGAGAATTACAGACCAATATCCTTGATGAACATGGATGCAAAATTTCTCACCAAAATACTAGCCAATAGGATCCAACAGTACATTAAAAGGATTATTCACCACGACCAAGTGGGATTTATCCCTGGGCTGCAAGGCTGGTTCAACATCCGTAAATCAATCAACGTGATACAATACATTAACAAAAGAAAGAACAAGAATCATATGATCCTCTCAATAGATGCAGAAAAAGCATTTGACAAAGTACAGCATCCTTTCTTGATCAAAACTCTTCAGAGTATAGGGATAGAGGGTACATACCTCAATATCATAAAAGCCATCTACAAAAAACCTACAGTGAATATCATTCTCAATGGGGAAAAGCTGAGAGCTTTTCCCCTAAGGTCAGGAACGCGGCAGGGATGTCCACTCTCACCACTGCTATTCAACGTAGTATTAGAAGTCCTAGCCACAGCAATCAGACAACAAAAAGAAATCAAAGGCATCCAAATCGGCAAAGAGGAAGTCAAACTCTCACTCTTTGCAGATGATATGATACTTTATGTGGAAAACCCAAAAGACTCCACCCCAAAACTGCTAGAACTCATATAGGAATTCAGTAAAGTAGCAGGCTATAAAATCAACGCACAGAAATCAGTGGCATTCCTATACACCAACAACAAGACAGAAGAGAGACAAATCAAGGAGTTGATCCCATTCACAATTGCACCCAAAACCATAAGATACCTAGGAATAAATTTAACCAAAGAGGCAAAGGATCTGTACTCAGAAAACTATAAAATACTCAGGAAAGAAATTGAAGAAAACACAAAGAAATGGAAAAACGTTCCATGCTCATGGATTGGGAGAACCAACATTGTGAAGATGTCAATGCTACCTAGAGCAATCTACACATTCAATGCAATCCCCATCAAAATACCATCCACTTTTTTCAAAGAAATGGAACAAATAATCCTAAAATTTGTATGGAACCAGAAGAGACCCCGAATAGCCAGAGGAATCTTGAAAAAGAAAAGCAAAGCTGGCGGCATCACAATTCCGGACTTCCAGCTCTATTACAAAGCTGTCATCATCAAGACAGTATGGTACTGGCACAAAAACAGACACATAGATCAATGGAACAGAATCGAGAGCCCAGAAATGGACCCTCAACTCTATGGTCAACTTATCTTTGACAAAGCAGGAAAGAATGTCCAGTGGAAAAAAGACAGTCTCTTCAACAAATGGTGTTGGGAAAATTGGACAGCCACATGCAGAAGAATGAAACTGGACCATTTCCTTACACCACACACAAAAATAGACTCCAAATGGTTGAAAGACCTAAACGTGAGACAGGAGTCTATCCAAATCCTAAAGGAGAACACAGGTAGCAACCTCTTCGACCTCAGCCGCAGCAACTTCTTCCTAGAAACATCACCTAAGGCACAGGAAGCCAGGGCAAAAATGAACTATTGGGATTTCATCAAGATAAAAAGCTTTTGCACAGCAAAAGAAACAGTCCACAAAACCAAAAGACAACCGACAGAATGGGAGAAAATATTTGCAAATGACATATCAGATAAAGGGCTAGTATCCAAAATCTATAAAGAACTTATCAAACTCAACACCCAAAGAACAAATAATCCAATCAAGAAATGGGCAGAAGACATGAACAGACATTTTTCCAAAGAAGACATCCAAATGGCCAACAGACACATGAAAAAGTGCTCAACATCGCTCGGCATCAGGGAAATCCAAATCAAAACCTCAATGAGATACCACCTCACACCCGTCAGAATGGCTAAAATTAACAAGTCAGGGAATGACAGATGTTGGCGGGGATGTGGAGAAAGGGGAACCCTCCTACATTGTTGGTGGGAATGCAAGCTGGTGCAACCCCTCTGGAAAACAGTATGGAGGTTCCTCAAACAGTTGAAATTAGAGCTACCATTCGATCCAGCAATTGCACTACTGGGTATTTACCCCAAAGATACAAATGTAGGGCCCCGAAGGGGTACGTGCACCCCAATGTTTATAGCAGCAATGTCCACGATAGCCAAACTGTGGAGAGAGCCAAGATGTCCATCGACAGATGAATGGATAAAGAAGATGTGGTATATATACACAATGGCATATTATGCAGCCATCAAAAGGAATGAGATCTTGCCATTTGCAACGACGTGGATGGAACTGGAGGGTGTTATGCTGAGTGAAATAAGTCAATCAGAGAAAGACATGTATCATATGACCTCACTGATATGAGGAATTCTTAATCTCAGGAACAAACTGAGGGTTGCTGGAGTGGTCGGGGGTGGGAGGGAGGGGGTGGCTGGGTGATAGACATTGGGGAAGATATGTGCTACGGTGAGCGCTGTGAATTGTGTAAGACTGTTGAATCACAGATCTGAAACAAATAACGCAACATATTTTAAGAAAAAAGAAAAAGAAAAAGATAGCAGGAGAGGAAGAATGAAGGGGAGTAAGTCAGAGGGGGAGACGAACCAGGAGAGATGATGGACTCTTAAAAACAAACTGAGGTTTCTAGAGGGGAGGAGGGTAGGGGGATGGGTTAGCCTGGTGATGGGTATTAAAGAGGGCACATTCTGCATGGAGCACTGGGTGTTATGAACAAACAATGAATCATGGAACACTACACCAAAACAAATTATGTAATATATGGTGATTAACATAACAATAAAAAAATTAAAAAAAAAAAGATAAAGATTCCACTATGCACTCCCTACTGCTATCCTTCTCCATTAGGACTACATATATTATTTAAGTTAATCATGTCAGAGGTTTTATGTTCAATTTTTAAACTATAAAGAATTATTAGCATTTTAGTAAGTAATATTTCACATCTATAAATGAGTATTAAAATATATAAACTTTGATTTTTTTATAATAATGCGTCAATTTTTCTCATTAAAGCAAACAACAACAGAAAAGCATTACCCTACAGGAAAAGCCTCACTTAGAACAAGTTCTCTCTTTTTAGGATGGATAACTGATTGCTGTGTGTATGGATGGTTAGAATCAATGGTATTTGGAAGAGAAGTGACAAAGATATGTTTCATCATTATGTTCTCATTTCCTACCACTTAGAATCCAGTAGGAATTGAAGGGACAACAGAGTTGCCAGGTAGGAAGGAAGGAATTCCAAAATCATAAATACTAAACATGAGGCTTTGTTCTCTGTTGTACACATATGCACCCAGACACAGAGCCCAGCTTTTTACCCAAAAAACTGAATGGTTCACTGACCTTTAAAAAAACAATTTTAAATTTTTGACATAATTTTATTTATTTATTTTATAAATGTTTCTTTTAATTTATTTAGAAAAGTATGCTTATATTACATAAATGCACAATTTTATTAATTTATCCATTTTAAGTTCCTTTTTTATTTCCTCCTGTCATATTTCTGCCTTTTTCCCCATGTAGCATTTAATAACAGGGTTAATCAACCAGATTTTCCTCATTGACATATATACTCATATAGACATCAAGTTTTTCAATTTTACATTTTTTAGTTTTATAGCAGTTGCACTGTATTATTTACAGTACACTACTTTTTTCACTGAAAAATAATTTTTGGAAATTCCATTATCATCTGAGTAGGTCTTTTACCTTTATCTTCTACTTTTTTTTATTATGTTATGTTAATCATCATACATTACATCATTAGTTTTTGATGTAGTGTTCCATGATTCATTGTTTGCGTATAACACCTAGTGCTCCATGCAGAACATGCCCTCCTTAATACCCATCACCAGACTAACCCATCGCCCTACCCCCCTCCCCTTTAGAACCCTCAGTTTGTTTTTCAGAGTCCATAGTCTCTCATGGTTTGTCTCCAGAAGACAACTGACAGAATGGGAGAAGATATTTGCAAATGACATATCAAATAAAGGGCTAGTATCCAAAATCTATAAAGAACTTATCAAACTCAACACCCAAAGAACAAATGATCCAATCAAGAAATGGGCAGAAGACATGAACAGACATTTTTCCAAAGAAGACATCCAAACGGCCAACAGACACATGAAAAAGTGCTCAGCATCGCTCAGCATCAGGGAAATCCAAATCAAAACCTCAGTGAGATATCACCTCACACCAGTCAGAATGGCTAAAATTAAGTCAGGAAACGACAGATGTTGGCAGGGATGTGGAGAAAGGGAACCCTCCTACACTGTTGGTGGGAATGCAAGCAGGTGCAGCCATTCTGGAAAACAGTATGGAGGTTCCTCAAACAGTTGAAAATAGAGCTACCATACGATCCAGCAATTGCACTACTGGGTATTTACCCCAAAGATACAAGTGTAGGGATCCAAAGGGGTATGTGCACCCCGATGTTTATAGCAGCAATGTCCACAATAGCCAAACTGGAAAGAGCCAAGATGTCCATATGTCCATTGACAGATGAATGGATAAAGAAGATGTGGTATATATATACAATGCAATATTATGCAGCCATCAAAAGGAATGAAATCTTGCCATTTGCAACAACGTGGATGGAACTGGAGGGTATTATGCTGAGCGAAATAAGTCAATCAGAGAAAGACATGTATCATATGTCCTCACTGATATGAGGAATTCTTAATCTCAGGAAACAAACAGAGGGTTGCTGGAGTGGTGGGGGTGGGAAGGATGGGGTGGCTGGGTGATAGACATTGGGGAGGGTATGTGCTATGGTGAGCGCTGTGAATTGTGCAAGACTGTTGAATCACAGATCTGTACTCTGAAACAAATAATGCAATATATGTTAAAAAAAAAAAAGAAGAAGAAGAGGAAGAAGAAGAAGCTAGCAGGAGGCGAAGAATGAAAGGGGGGAATCGGAGGAGTTGACATAAGTTTAGATTCACATTCAGAATAACACAGAGAGATGCCTTCATTCAGTGGTAACATTCTGCAATACTATAGTACAATGCCACAATCAGGATATTGATGTTGATACACTCTGATCTTATTCAGATTGCCCAGTTTTACATGTACATGCACGTGTGTGTGTGTATTGTATTGAGTTCTACTCAATTTTATCACACGTGTAGGTTCATGTTTCCACCACCATAGTCAAGACACAGAACAGCTCCCTCACCACAAAGATCCCATTACTGACCTTTTATAGATACACCCACTTCCTTCCCCTGATCCAACTGTCCCTAACCTCTAGCAACCACTAGTCTGTTTTCCATTTCTAATTTTTTTTTCACTTCAACAAAATTATATAAATGGAATTATATAATGTGTAACCTTTTGGGATTTGCTTTTTTTCACTCAGATCCAAGGAATTCATCTGAGTTGTTACATGTATCAATATTTGGTTCCTATTTATTGCTGAGTAGTATTTATTGGCATGGATGCACCATAGTTTGTTTAGTCACTCATCCACTGAATGACACTGGGTTATTTCCAGTTCTTGGCTATTGTAAAGAAAGCTGCTACAAATATCCATGAGAATGTTCCTCCATGAGCATAAATTTTCATTTTGCTGGGATAAATGTCCGAGTACAATTGCTAGGTCATATGGTAACTGCATGTTTAGTTTTGTAAGAAACTGCCAAACTACTTTCTAGAATAGCTGGACCATTTTATATTCCCACCAGTAATGTATGAGTGATCCAGTTTCTCCACATCCTTACCAGAATTTGGTGATGTCACTATTTTTTATTTTAGCCATTTGGATAGGTTTGTAGTGGTTTTAATTTGCATTTTCCTAAAAGTCAATGATGTCGAACATCTTTTCATGTGTTTATCTGCCATCTGTATACCTTTTGGTGTAATGTCTATTCAGGTCTTTTACTCATTTTCTGATTGAATTTATTTATTTATTTCTTACTATTGAGGGTTTTTTTTTTTTTTTTTAGTATACTTTATTTTTTCAGAGCAGTTTTAGGTTCATAGAATATTTGAGCAGAAAGTACAGAGTTCCCCCATTATCAACACCCTCCACTGGAGTGGTACATTTGTTACAATTCATGAACCTACATTGACACATCATCATCCAAAGTCCATGGCTTACATTAGGGTTCACTCTTGGTGTTGTACATTCTATGGATTTGAATAAATGTATACTGACCTGTGTCTACCACTGTAGTGTCATACAGAAAAGTTTCACTGCCCTAAAATCTTCTGATCTCTGCTATCCTTCCCTCATCTCCCTTAACTTCTGGCAACTACTGATCTTTCTACTATCTCCATAGTTATACCTTTTTAGAATGTCATATAGTTGGAATAATACAGTACGGAGCCTTTCCAAGTTGGCTTCTTTCACTTAGTAATATGCATCTAGAGGTTCCTCCATCGTTTCATGATTTGATAGCTCGTTTCTTTTTAGTGCTGAATACTATCCCATTGTCTGGTTGTGCTGCAGTTTATTTATCTATTCACCTATTAAGGAACAATTAGGTTGCTTCCAAGTTTTGGCCATTATAAATAAAGTTGCTATAAACATCCGTGTGTAAGTTTTTGCATGGACATAGGTTTCCAATTCATTTGGGAATACCAAGGAGTAGAGTTGTTGGAAAATACAGTTAAGAGTATGTTTAGTTTTCTAAGAAGTTGCCAAACCATCTTCCAAGGTAGCTCTCCCATTTTGCATTCCCAACAAAAATGAATGATAGTTCTGTCATTCTACCTCCTCACCAGCATTTGGTGTTGTCAATGATTTAGATTTTGGCCATCCTATAGGTGTGTGATAATATCTCATTGTCATTTTAATTTGCAATTCCCTTATGACCTATGATGTAGAGCATCTTTTCATATGCTTACTTGCCATCTGTATATTTTCTCTGGTGAGGTGTCTGTACAGGTCTTTGCCCATTTTTTTATTCAGGTTGCTTGTTTTCTTATTGTTAGGTTTTAAGAGTTCTTTGTATATTTTGGATAATGGTTATTTATCAAATGTGACTTTTGCAAATATTTTCACCCAGTCTGTGGCTTGTCTTCTCACTCTCTTGATGCTATTGAATTTTGAGATACTACTGCTTCATTGGATATGTGGTTTGGAAATATTTTCTCCCAGTCTATAGCTTGTTTTTTCATCCTCTTCACACGGTCTTTCGTAGAACAAAAGTTTTCAATTTTCATGAAGTCCACCTTATCGATTGGACTATACTTTTGGTGTCAAGTCTAAGAACTCTGCTTGGCCGAGGTCCCAAATAATATCTCTTTAATGTCAGAGGCAACCAAAGAAGAGCATGGAAAAAAGAAAGGTAAACTGAAAGGTAGAAAGAGAAAGATGAACTGATTAGAGACTGAGAACTGAAAGAACAACAGGCTATGTGTTTTGTTTTGTTTTTTCCACAACCCTCCACCCACTAGGAGAAAGTGACTGAGGTCCCATGTTTCAGGTCCCAACTCTAAAACAGAAAATGGCCCACTCTTCCCCTGGATGGAAGAAGAGACCCACCCAAATGTGCTGAGAGGGATGGGTCGGGAGCCCTGCTGACAAAAAGTGGCCAGAAGAAGTGTTTTGTTTGTTTTGTTTTGTTTTGTTTCCCTACAGGCTTGAGAACATCCTCCATTACTGAAAGACACCTGGAAGTTTAACTGTACTGGCAAGGGGGATCTTGCCATCGGAAGGCCTGGGTCCAGGAAGTCTGTCTGTCTCCAAGGTCTGAGAATCACTTCTCCCACCCAGAAACACCAGGTGGAAAGGTGGCACCAGCGAGGGAGATCCTGCCCAAGAAGCACTCTTTATTTCCAGGGTTTGGAGGTCCCTTCTCTCATCTAGAGGCACCTGTCTAGTAAAAATGTCCCTGTGGCAGCACCAGAGAAACCAAGCAGATCAAAATAGCACCATGAAGGCTGCAAAAATTAAATTGTCTTTGTAACCACAGACCACAAAAAGTAGGCTAGATGCTAAACCTAAAATGCTAATAATACCTAAAAAGTCTAGGATACAATAAAAAAATCACCAGGCATACCACAAGCCAGGAAAATCACAACTTGAGTGAAAAAAGACAATCAACTGATGCCAATACTAAGATGAATCAGATGTTGGAATTATTTAACAAGGATTTTAAAGCACTCATTATAAAAATGCTTCAGCAATCAATTATAAAGTCTGTTGACACAAATGAAAAAATAAAAATATCACAGCAAAGAAATAGAAGTCATGAAAAAGAACCAATGGGAAATCACAGAACTGAAAAATCCAATATTTAATCCAAATATATATAAATAAATAGAAATCTAAAATTTTAAAAAAGTATTAGATGGGCTTAATAGTAGAGAGGAGATGCAAGAGGATATAATCAGTCAACTTGAGGAAATATTAATAGATTTTACCCAATCTGAAAAGAGGGAAAATAAGCTGAGAAAGAAAAAATGAACAAAGTTTCAAAAACCTGTATGACAATGACAAAAGATCCAAAAATTTGTAACATCAGAGTCCCAGAGAAGAGGAGAAAGACCATGACTGAAAGACAGTTCAAAGAAATAATGGATGAAAATTTCCCAAATTTGGCAAAGGACATCAACCTACAAATTCAAGAAGCTGAGCGAATTTCCAAACAGGACAAATCCAAAAAAACCCATGCTGAGACATATTATAATTAAGCTTTTGAAAAATAAAGACAAAAAAAAAATCTTGAAAGCAGCCAGAGAAATGACACATTACTTACAGGGAAACATCAATTTGTATGACAAATTGTGGATTTGCCTTCATCTGAAACCATAGATGCTAGAATGAAGTGGCGTATTTTTCAAGTGCTGAAAAAAAAAAGAATTGCCAACCACAAATTCTATACCTGGCAAACTATCCTTCAGGAATAAAGAGGAAATAAACATAATGTCAGACACTAGAACACAAAAAGTATTTGCAGTTATCATACCTACCCTTAAAGAATGGTTTCAGCAGGGCACCTGGGTGGTTCAGTCTGCTAAGTGTCCAACTCCTGATTTTGGCTCAGGTCATGATCTCAGGGTAGTGAGATCAAGCCCTGCATCACACTCCATGCTCAGTGTGGAGCCTGCTTAGGATTCTCTCTCTCCTTCTCCCCCCACCCCCGGCTTGCACATGTTCTCTCTCTCTCACTCTAAAATAAATAAATCTTTAAAAAAATGGTTGAAGCAATTTCTTCAAACAGAAAGGTAATAATAAAAGAAAGAATTTTGGAATATCAGGAAGGAAGAAAAAGTAATGGAAAGAGAACATATAAGGGTACATAAAATAGACATCCTTCTCTGTATGAGTTTCATAAATCATATTTTGATTGTGGAAATAAAAAAAAGAAGAAGAAGATAGCAGGAGGGGAATAATGAAGGGGGGGAATCAGAGGGGGAGACGAACCATGAGAGACGATGGACTCTGAAAAACAAACTGAGGGTTCTAGAGGGGAGGGGGGTAGGGGGATGGGTTAGCCTGGTGATGGGTATTAAAGAGGGCATGTTCTGCATGGAGCACTGGGTGTTATACGCAAACAATGAATCGTGGAACAGTACATCAAAAACTAATGATGTAATTAATGTATGGTGATTAATATAACAATAAAAAATAAAAAAAATTTTAAAAATGACACCATCTGATACTTAGGTCAATGTGGGGGACCTCTATAGAAGTAGGGTTTCCACACTGCACTTTAAGTGGTAAAATGTTGATAATAGTACACTGTGATAAGTCACATATGGATATATAGTGCTCTCTGCAAAATTACACATTCAAAATCACTTCAAAGTCAATGATATAGGTAGGTTGAAAGCAAAACTATGGAAATATATATAACATATAAACAGTATTATGGAAACAGTATAGCTATATTAATATCTGATTTAAAAAAAAAAGGATTCCAGAGCAAAGAAAATCACCAGAAGCAAAGAGGGACCTTATACTACAAAAAAAAGATCAATCTACTGAGAAAAAATAATGATCCTAAAGAGTATACACACACCAAATAACAGAGACTAAAAATCCATGAAGCAAAACTAATAGAACTGAAAGGAAAAATAGACAAATCCACAGCTATAGTTGGAGACTTCAACGCTTTCCTCTCAGCAACTGATAGAATTTCTAGAATGCAAATCAGGAAGAATAGAGAAGATCTAAACCATGCAGTTAACTAATGGGACCTAATTGACACATATGTAATACTCTATTCCATGACAGCAGAATGACCTTTTTTTTTTTTCCCCAAGTGCTCATAGAACATTTACTAAGACCTACCATATCCTGGGCCATAAAATAAATCTCAAAAAATTTAAAGGCATTAAAATCACACAGGTTATGTTCTCTGACCATAATGGAATCAAATTAGAATTCATAAGATAAAGAAAATGGGAAAAATATCTAAATAGTTGAAAATTAAACAACAAGGATGCCTGGGTGGCTCAGTCGGTTAAGCGGCTGCCTTCGGCTCAGGTCATGATCCCAGGGTCCTGGGATCAAGTCCCACAGCGGGCTCCCTGCTCAACGGGGAGCCTGCTTCTCCCTCTGCCTGCCGCTCTCCTGCTTGTGCTCTGTCTCTCTCTGACAAATAAATAAATAAAATCTTTAAAAAAAAAAAAATTAAACAACATACTTTTAAACTATTTATTGGTCAAAAAGGAGGCTTCACGGGAAATTTTAAAATATACACAGAACTGCATGAATATGCTCACCAACTTTAAAAGCACCTCTTAAAAATAAAATGTTTTTATTAGGTAGTTATAAAATAATTTCAATATATTTTTATTATGTAATTTAAATACTAGATTGTCAATACACACCCCATCATCTTTTATAAATCAAAATTGTAGAATACTGCTTTGACTCCCACACTTTTAAGAGGTTCTAGAATGGTTTTGTAACATATTTCTTCATTAAAAAAATAGGATAACTGCTTTATAAGGGAGCCTATCTCCTATTTCACATATCCTCCAGCCTGTCAGTAGGGGCCAAGAGCATGTGGTTGGAAAAAGAAGCAAGAAGCTCCTCCTTTCCTGCTCAGTTTCTAAAAGTTAAGGTATCTTCTTGCAGGGCCTTTCTCTTCTCCATTCATATTCTTGCCCCGAGTGACCTCATCTAGTCCCACAGCTATAAATATTGTCCCTGTGGCAATAATTTTCAGTTAGACAACTCTGGCTCTAGACTCCAGACTCATGCATCAAACTGCAAACCTGACATGTCCACCTGGATGTCTAATTATCACCTTGCCCATCTCCAAAAGGACTTGATTTTATCTCAAATCTGCTTCTCCTCAGGTCTTCTCCTAAAATTGGCACCCTCATTCACTCAGTTATTCAAGCCAGAACCCTAGCAGCCAATGTGGGCTCTTCCTTTTGCCTTACACCCATAATACATCCAGGACACACATCAGTAAGCTCGACAGACCTAACTATCTAAACATTCCTCTCCTCTCCATCTCTGCCACCATCTTGCTCATCTAGATGACTGTAACAACTTCTAACTGCTCTCCTTGTTTCTGGTCTTCTCTCGCTATGATCCATTCTCCATGTGGAAGGAAATCATTTTTAAAAATATAAATCAGATTATGCTACTCCCTGCTCACAAACTTTTAGTGACTTCCCATCACCCTTAACATTTGTTTGCTCACCTACTGCGTCTCCTCCAAGGAGAATATGTATTTTATGAGAGACAAAAACCTCTATGTCTTGTTCACTCCAGTATTCTCAAGGCCTGGCCCTTAATGAAGGACTCCATAAATATCTGCTGAATGAATAAATAAATGAACAGGGTTTAAGGAGGGAAACTGCAGCCATAATCATGAAGCAAACTGTCTTGGGAACCCAGATAAAATACACTGATATGACTCTGTTATACATGCATATTATCTGATCATAACAATGTAAAAAATACGTGTGTACAGAAGAAAAATGTTAAAATGTCATCTTTAGGTGGTGGTTCATGGATACTTTTCTTCTTTCCTTCTAAATTTTCTTCTCTAAAATTAGCATGAATAATTATATAATGGAGGGAACTTAAATGAGCTTTCTTTGTTTAAGTCACTCATTGGGGCCTTTCTTCCTCAGGCTGAATTATTCATTGTCTCATAATTTTATCTTCTTACCCCTCAATCGTCTTTTGGGCACTTTGCACCACAATCTCTCCTCACCAATCACAACCCTCAACAAGTTCTCATTCATATTATAGTCCACAATATTTTTTCTGTAGGCATGAAAATTTAAGGAAAGGAATTTTTCCTTTCTTAGAAGGTGTCATAGAGCAAGTGTGCTCAAAAATGTTAATAAAGTCCTCATTTTAGGAATGGCTTCTAAGAGAGCTGGAACGATTCTAATGGGGTATAAAATCTGGCAATTAATTCCTGAAAGAATGCCTGAGAAACTCTAATGAGCTTTGCATATGTTTCCTCTTTTTATAAGTGGGATTGAATGAGTTATGTTATTCACACTTTTCAAGTATGAATCTTAGCTAAAGTAGGTTTAATTACGCCTAGGCCAAGTACTATGAAAGCAACATGGAACTTAAAAACTAATCTTCAGAAATTAAAGAAATGTATGTGTCGATACAAATGTGAACATTTTTCTTTTGAAAAAAATCAGATACAGTTGCAGGTACATGAGAATATACAGTTTTGTCTTCCATCAGGCAGTGACCCCAATGAGGGTGATGACATGCTAATTTCAGGAATATGTGTCTGAGAGGAGAAACACAGAACATGTTTTATAAAAAGTTTCCCTTGGGGGCAGAGGTCCAAGCTGGCTTTGGGGGTGGTCTTGTGGCCACCTGGACCAGTCAGGTTTCTTGCCATTTCTGGAAATGGCTCATTTCCAGACCTCATTAGATGAGGTTAAATTAGAGCCAGTGAGAGGAAAGGCAGGTCAAACTGTCTGGGGAATCTGGGCAGAGTGGTCTCCTGTGCACATCACAGCCCTCAGATCCAAAGTAGAGTTAGAACTCATCCACCCCACAACTTCTCATTACCACTGACACCCACCATAGGTGAAGTTTGCTGGGGTTGGCTAGGTGCTGAATGAAGATAAGACCTGGTCTCTGCCCTCAAGAATTTTAGTCTTCATGGGGATGTAGACCCACAGCTGACAAAGGAAACAATGAGCCAGTACATACCCTGTGCTGAGCTGAGAAGTCAGTCCATAGGTCAGAGGGGGGAAACAGATTGGAAAGGACATGTGGCAGCAGTCTAGCAGGGCTGAGTCTCCATGGCCATGCTCCTCTGCCCACCAGTTTGACCTGATATGGGACATCACACTCTGAATGCTTATTGGAATGGTTGCCTGACTGGCTGGAGAAAAGACACCTTCATATGAAACAGAACCACCCTTAGTGCTCCCATCCCCTCTACTGTCATTCCCATTTGTGTCAAGGCACCAGAAAGGGTCTCAGTGATGAACTATAAAGATGGTTTCCTGTCTCTTAGCTGGACTAACAGAAGCAGGAGGTGGTACCTCTAGTCTGAGAGTCACTTAATCTCTGCTTTGCACTGTATGGTATGAATTTGTGGGGTTTTTTTATTATGTTCAGTTAGCCAACGTATAGTACATCATTAGTTTTTGATGTAGTGTTCAACGATTCATTAGTTGCGTATAACACCCAGTGCTCATCACAACATGTGCCCTCCTTAATACCCATCACCCTGTTACCCCATCCCCCCACGCTTCTCCCTTCTGCAACCCTCAGTTTGGTTCTTGGAGTCCAGAGTCTTTCATGGTTTGTCTCCCTCTTTGATTTCTTCCCATTCAGTTTTTCCTCCCTTCCCCGGTGGTCCTCTGCACTATTCCTTATGTTCCACATATGAGTGAAACCACATGATAATTGTCTGCTTGACTTATTTTGCTTAGCGTAATCTCCTCCAGTTCCATCCATGTCAATGCAAATGGTAGGTACCCATCCTTTCTGATGGCTGAGTAATATTCCATTGTATATATTATTCCTGGGATGCAAGGGTGGTTCAACGTGTGGAAATCAATCAAAATGATAGAGCATATCAATAAAAGAACCATATGATCCTCTCAATTGATGCAGAAAAAGCATTTGACAAAATAGAGTGCCCTTACCTGATTAAAACTCTTCAAAGTATAGGGATAGAGGGAACATACCTCAATATCATAAAAACCATTTTAAAAAGCCCACGGTGAATATCATTCTCAATGGAGAAAAACTGAGAGCTTTTCCCTTAAGGACAGGAACATGACAGGGATGCCCACTCTCACTATTATTGCTCAGCATAGCACTAGAAGTCCTAGCCTCAGCAATCAGACAACAAAAAAGAAATAAAAGGCATTCAAATTGGCAAAGAAGTCAAATTCTCTCTCTTCACAGATGACATGATACTTTATGTGGAAAACCCAAAAGACTCTGCCCCCAAATTACTAGAACTCATACAGCAATTCAGCAACATGGCAGGATACAAAATCAATGCACAGAAATCAGTTGCATTTCTATACACTAACCATGTAACTGAAGAAAGAGAAATTAAGGAATCGATTCCATTTACAATAGCACCAAAAACCGTAAGATACCTAGGAATAAACCTAACCAAAGAGGTAAAAGATCTATACTCTAGAAACTACAGAACACTTATGAAACAAATTGAGGAAGACACAAAGAGATGGAAAAACATTCCATGGTCATGGATTGGAAGAGTAAACATTGTTAAAATATCTATGCTGCCCAGAGCAATCTACACTTTCAATGCAATCCCTATCAAAATACCATTGACATTTTTCACAGACCTGGAACAAACAATCCTAAAATTTGTATGAAACCAGAAAAGACCCCAAATCACCAGGGGAATGTTGAAAAAGAAAACCAAAGCTGGGGGCATCACAAACCCTGACTTCAAGCTATATTACAAAGCTGTGATCATCAAGACAGCATGGTATTGGCACAAAAACAGACACAAAGATCAATGGAACAGAATAGAGACCTCAGAAATGGACCCTCAACTCTATGGTCAACTAATCTTCGACAAATCAGGAAAGAATATCCAATGGAAAAAAGTCTCTTCAATAAATGGTGCTGGGAAAATTGGACAGCCACATGCAGAAGAATGAAACTGGACCATTCTCTTACACCACACACAAAGATAAATGCAAAATGGATGAAATACCTCAGTGTGAGACAGGAATCCATCAAAATCCTAGAGGAGAACGTAGGCTGTAGGGTATGAATTTGAATCAGATTTGCCTTTCTGATTAGGCTTTGCTGAGGCTTCTATTAAAAATTCACAGGCACTTCCCATATATGTCCCTGACATTCACATATATGTTAAGGGACAAGAAAAGAGTCAAGAAGCAGGTACTGGCCACGAGGAAGAAACCAACCCTTGCCCAGGAAGCCCCAGCAACCGCTTTCCTGAGGAGATTATCAGGATATGCAAATTAAACTACAATGATGTATTGTTTCATTTATCAGACTGACACAGCTAAATATGGGCTGATGAAGTTCAGCAGTGGTGAGGGTGTAGTAAATAAATGGGTGCTCTAGGTACTTTGGTGGTACAACTGTAAATCCATACACCTTTTTGGCTTGCAACTTAGCAGTATCTACTGAAATGTTTAAAGTTGGTACTTTTTCAACCAGTTTTTGTCCTTTTAATATTTATGCCTCCAAAACCTTTCTATAAGTGCTCAAAGACTCAAGTATGTTCCTTGTGGCTTTGTTTAAAAACTTAAAAGTATTACAAACATATAATTAACCCAAAAGAACTCTGAAGAAGATTAAATAAATGTTGGGACATCCACATGGTGGAATACTATATGTGACTTAATGCATTAGACTTCTCTGTACTAATAAGGAAAGTGAAACGTGCAAACTCAGGGCAGCATTAATGGTATGAGTTCATATCCAAAATAATCAACAGCAAGAGTTAATATCAGTATAAAAAAGATGGAGAATTTTGCACCAATTTTTGGCAGTGTGTCTCTAGAAGTGAGATTATATACATTCCTGTACAGTTTGGAATTTTACATAAATTTGTACCATTTAATCAGAAAAGAAAGAGGTAAAGCCCATCTTAGGGTAGTTCTGAAACATAAATCCATCCAATGAATATTTGCAGGACTTATGCATGATATCTGTAAACATGTGGGCACATGAAGTGATACTTCATAGAGGCTCTAGGACACTAATTTCCAGTGTGAATAAACAAGGAGAGATATGGGCAAGTCTATGTGGCAAGGTTTACTTAGATCCCCCACATCAAGAATTGAACTTGTTGTGGGTCTTTGAACAAATAATTTTTAAGTCTCTTGAAGTCTTAGTTTTCTTATCTGTAACTTGCAGATGGGCCTTTTAAGGTCTAGTTGAGAGGGACTCAGCAGACAGGTAAGTGGAGGGTGGGCAAATGATTTCTCCTAGCAATGGCAGCTGCGTGCTGCTCACATCAGCTTGAACCAGTGCCACGAGAGCTGACAGACCTCCTCTGAGTTAGTTAAACACAGAAATTTCTAGAATAACCTAGGTGGCCTTTCCCACTCCAGTACTTTCTCTCTCATTCATCCCAGACCTTCTGCTTCCCCATCTATTCTGACTAAAGGAAATTGGAGAGACAGAGAGAGACACACACACACAGAGACAGAGAGAAAGAGAGAGAAATGTTAGGAAAAACAAAATGTAAATGGAGAAAGGAACTGAGTCATTAGGAGGGAGGGCAGTTAAGATGAGTTACTAGAGGCATAAATCACACAAACAAAAGTTTGTAAAACAAACCAAGCCCCAATGAGGTGATGACTGACACACAGCTCCAGAGCCCCACGTTCCAGGCCACCCCGGAGGGCCTACTCTACAACGTGGCCATTGATGCAGCCCAGGTGTGCACAGCCTTGGCCACTCTCATTTCCCCTTCCTGCCCATAGCCCCCCTGATGCTCAGGAAGCTGTGTGGTCCTGGTGGTGCATGCAGAACTCCACGGCAGGTCATGAGCCCTGGGAGCAGGGGGCTCCAGGCCCATTTTCATTCTAAGAACAGCTTTTGTAGCAAAGACAAGTTCACAGGCATTGAGTGAACCTGTGACAGTCTTGCGGGGCTTACACTTTTACCACCAGCCAGGGCTGGGCCCAGAGAGAATGACGTAGTCAATGACATTAGAGCCGTTGTAGTGGAAGTTGTGGACATTCTGGGCCAGCTTGACCCTCATCACAACTCCATGAGGCAGGCATTACAGTGTGCATTGAATGAATGAGGAGGTCACGGCTGGTCAGAGACGTCAGATGTCCAAAGTCATCCAGCCAGATAGAAGCTGGGTCAGGGTTCAAAGCCAGGTTCACCTGGCTCCTCTTGCTCTGATATTGCTGCCTTTGATTTTTGGCTTTTTCCAGGCATGTCTCCCATTCCTTCCTACACCCCACAGCATTCTTTTACACTTGTGAGCCGACCACTAGGAAAGCTGTACCGGCCAAAAGCAGGCTTTCTCCCTATATCTCTGTTTGTGATGTCCTTTTGCACACATTAGAAGGTTAATCTTAATTGATATTCAAAAATCAATTAGAAACCTCAGCAATAATTACAAACCAATCACTCCTACAATGTCACACTGTTTCCCAGAGCCTAAAAAACATCTCTGGTCATTTCAGCTTCAGCCCCGCATCCCTGTGTGAGTGGGACCATCCACACTCCAAGCTCCTGATGTCCACACTGAGAAAGTAGAGTGTGCCTAACCCTATCTCCCACCTCTCAGCTCTTACTCACTGCAGATTATGCCGGCTCTCACCACAGCTCATGGTCCCACCAACCCAACACCCCTTTTGAGAGACAGCAGGGTGATAGAATGAATGCACAGTTTTATAAAAATCCACACACTGGGGGTGCCTGGGTGGCTCAGTTGGTTAAGCATCTGCCTTCGCTCATGTCATGATCCCAGATCCCGGGATCAAGCCCGGCATCGGGCTCCCTGCTCAGCAGGGAGGGAGTGTGCTTCTCCCTCTCCCTCTCCCTCTCTTGCTCACTCTCTCTCCCTCAAATAAATAAATATAATCTTTAAAAAAAATCCACACACTGATCAGAATTTGGCAGTGAAGTTTCGAGGCACACAGTTTGAGAACCAATGTGCTAAAGACTTAAATGAAAATGACTTCTCCTACCTCTCCTGGGCATAACTACAATCTGGGTGAGATCTCTGAAGCTGAAGTCATCTTCAAGATGCAAACAGACAAGTCTCTAAGAGTGCTTCAGACACCTATGGGGAAAGACGTTGGGAACAAGCAGGGAGGGGACATGGAGAAGAAGAGCAGGGGGGTGGCGGGGCCTTCTCAGTCACTTAAATCATGTAGCATCAACAGAACTCTTCATACCCATTACAGGTTGAAGTGTGCCTCCCCCATTCATGGTAAAGCCCCAGTACCTAAGAATGTGACCTTATTTGGAAATAGAGTCCTTGCTGACATAAATACTTAAGATGAAGTCATCCTGGAGTACAATGGCCTTAATTCAATATGACTGTTAAAAAAAAGGGGGGGGCAATCTTAACACAGACACAGATACAAAGAGAATGTCCTGTGAACATGAAGACGATCACCTACAAGACAAGGAGAGGCCTGGAGTAGATCCTTCCCTCTATAGCCTCAGAAAGTATCAACCCTGCAGACACCTATATTTCAGACTTACAGCCTCCAAAACTGTGAGAGAATATGTTTCTCATTTGAGCAGCCCAGTTTGGGGTACTTTGTTATGGCAGCCCCACAAACAAAAGTACAACAGCTCAGTTTCAAACTTCTGTAAAGAGAGACCTAGATAGACAATAAACCACAGTTGTCAGGTATAAGGCTACACATTATAATATAGCAAAGACAGGGGCAGCCAGGTGGCTCAAGAGTCTCTGACTCCTGATTTCGGCTCAGGTCATGATCTCAGGGTTGTGAGATGGAGCCCCACATCAGGCTCCATGCTCAGTGGGGAATCTGCTTGATATTCTCTCTCTCCCTCTCTCTCTGTTGCCTGCCCTGCTCATGCTTTCTCTCTCTCTCTCTCTCAAATAAATAAATCTTTAAAATACAGTAAAGGCAGAGTTATGTGCTTTCAACCCAAAATAGGACCATGGGCCTTCCATGACATTTTCCTCACTTCTTAGGAAGGCTTTCAAGAACCATCTATACATTGAGGGCAGCATTGTGTTACCTACAGGAGAGATTTGAGTCTTAAGTGGCAAACTGTAAATAAAAACAAAAAGACAGGGAGCTGATGCCTGAAGCATACAGTCCCAAATATTAGATAATAATTAGATTCAATGCATATTTGTTACCTGTAGCCATGATCTAATTTTTCCACTTACCATTCTTACATTTTTATGCCATACTGAAAAAATAATTCTGTAGAATACGGGCTTCAAAACAAATGGAATCAAACCAAGATGTTCTTTGTTTAAGGAATGTATCCTGAATTAGGGCCATGAGAACATTCACAATTTTGTGGCAATTTTGCAAAATAGGATTTACCTTGATGACTTCATAAAACTTTGTGCTGTAATTTTACCCACAGACATTTTAATTCTTCTGCAATCTGATATGCATGTTGCTGGTTGAAAGGATAAACATGAATTCCTTTTTGTATTTTTTCCATCACTGGTACATGTTATCCAACACCTGACAGGCTGTCAGGACACGAGCTCACTAAAAGGTGAGGCTAGTGTTTAATTTGCTTTGTGGAGCACAAGCATGGCACAGAGCCACACAGGTGGATACTGCATATTTCATTCATTCATTCAACACACACACACACACACACACACCCCTCTCTGTTACCGTGCTGGGCACTCTATACGTGAAGAATCCTGCAGGACAGAACAAACAAACCCAAGGAGTAAAGCAGTGCAGAGCTATTTTTCTATCTATGCACACGTCATCTACATATGTGTAGATTCACCATCTTGTTTAACATTATTTGGGCCAGTTTTCCTTTTGTTCTTTGAGGGCCCTAGAAGGTCTGGTATGGTGGCCATGGTACATAATCAGGTCTTGTCGGCTCTTTCATCAGGCTCCTGACCTTAGGACAGAGAGAACTGTCATACAGAATGTCTTTCCTAGTTTACTGCTTTTGACTAAAATAATAACATTCGCTCTGACATAATGACTGCGCCAATTAAACTTAGGCAAAGAAAAAACTCGGGTGGAATAAATTTAGATGTGGGAATGGAAACCTCTCCAGAGGTCCCCGCAGTAATTATCTGTCTTCTTCCAGGGGCTGGGAGACAAGCCTGCCTGGTACAGGCCTGAAGTCCACAGGGAGGCCCCAGCCCCCAAACTCCTCACTGGGCCCTCCACCTCCCTTCCTGTGTTGCACCCACAGCACAACCCGCTGCGGAGGGGAGGTTAACAGGGGCTCCTGAACACCAGAACCTGGGCAGCAAGAAGTGCCCAAATGATCTTCAGGCTGAAGTTTACAGACTCTTGCCTTGAATGGAAGCTGTGAGGGCAGGGTCTCAATCCATCCAGGTGTGCACACAGCAAATATATCCTGAATGAAAGAGTGGCTAGATCTAATGTCATGGACATTAAAATAAAACCAATCTTACCACAGCTCAGGTCCTTTCTCCAGGTGTTTGCACACAATGGAGTTTCCTCCAGTGCGGGGCCCTTTGTCTATGAGACCTAGGGTATGGTACAGTGCTGTTGTCACCGTCTCTTAGGGCACTGAGTTACAAATCAATAGAGGTCAGGCATTTTCTGGAGTGACTTTAAAAGCAAACAAAATAAAATTGAGATTCCATAGAAAGTAATTTTGAGTGATTGCTTAAAAATACAAACATCACTCCACTATGTCCAACAGAAAAAAGTGCTTATTCTGTTTTGTTTTTCCAAATGAGACAGCCAGCCACTTTGAAAAATGCTTTTTATTCCTGGCTGCTGCCTATGAGGACGAGTAGGGCAAGCTGTGCATCCGTGGTGGGCACTTGGAAAACTGCAGCCCCTCCCTGGGGATGCTATTAGTGTCTGGGGTTCTTGTAAAGACAGGGAGACATGAGAATCTGATTACTATTCAGATCAGCAGCGAGCCCCAGGCTGTCTGGAACTGACATCTCCAGGTAAATAAAAGGGCATTCACTGTAGACTGTGCATGTTCTTATGTCCCACCTTGGAAAAAGTGTATGCCTGCACCCACAGCATCCATAGCCATCTTGCGGAAAATGTCTCCGGCTCCCTAGATGCAGGGGTACACTTCGTGCACAATGTAATTTATTATTTTGTGTCACTTAGCACTTCTTCTGCCCCCAACACCATAGTCAAATACCTGGCCCATTTGGACTCTAGCATTAGGTGGGGGTTTGGTAACAGCCTGGGGTTTCTTTCTTGGTTCCCCGACTCATATCCCAGTATATTGACACTGGCCACTTGTCAAAAACGACCTGTATCAAACAACAGTAGTAAAGCCACTGGCTCTGTGGCTTAAATGAGTTAATGACTTCATAATGAGAGCTAACACTTATTGACATCTTTCTCTGTGCCAGGGACTGTGCTTAACATTCACTAGGTTATGACAACCCCTTGACATTATTATCCTCATCTTCCAGGTAAGGAAACTGAGCACAGGGAGCGTACGTCACCTACCCCAGGTCACACAGCCAGTAACTGAGGTAGCCAGGACTCCAGTCTGGCTTGTTTCTGACTCCAAGCCCAAGCTTGTCAGTCTTCCAGCACTGGGGAGGACAAAGTATCTTAAACTGCAGGCTGCAGGTTGGGTTCTTTCATCTCTCCTCCACCCCCTCTCCGCCCATAAGGGTTCGAGCAATCCATCAAGTGGTTTCTCAATCACACACACATTCGATTTTTCCTTAAGTATTAACCCAACTTTATCTAAAAACCCATCTTAAAGTTAACTTGCAGGGAGCTGAGGGGCTGGGGTAACGCGGGTGTTCAGGGCCTCTCTTGGGAATGTCTGCGGTAAGACTACACCGGCCATATAAATCTTGTCCTGGAAAAGAAAAAGAAGCCGGGTTGTGTAGGGTAGAGTTACTCCAGCTGCCTGGACCCCCTGCTCACAGACTGGGGAGATCAGAGAGGAGCCAGGCCAATTTGATTCCAGGCCCAGAAAGCCATGTTTGAAGCGAACGCTCTCAGGTTTCCAAGGAGGGAAGGTTTTGCTGGGGAGCTGGGAGCGTGGACTGAAGGAGGAATTCCGCGCTATGTGGTTCCTTAGTGAAGCCGAGGGCAGCAGACTGCATAAGGAACCAGACTCCCTTCTACCTCAGATAAGATTGAGGCCTCTGTCTCTGAAGGTGTTATTAATACTCTGTTTGGTTCAAAAGGAGTTAGTGCTGTTCTTTTCCTGCAGAGTGAGAGTCAGAAGAGACAGGGACTTCCCCAAGGCAGGATGACCCCGAGGTAATAAACCCAAGGAGGGAGGTCCCCCCCGGGCCTCTGGGGAGCTCAGTCGGTCTCCAGCTTCACTGCAAGGCTGCTACAGCGGCTCTCTCTTACTCGCTACGTTGATCACATTTAATAAAACATGAATATTGTACAATAAAGACTGCGTTTTCATAAATCTGTTTGTGAGATCAAGTGGCAGGCTTGAAAATATGAAATATGCATCAAAATCTATTACAGCCTCCTCTGGGCATTTTATATAAATCTTTACCTGTGAGACTATTTCAGAGATAGAATCTAGACTCCACAGAACACCCAAAGCTTTTCTTCTGCTGCAATGAGATATCAGCATAACATTTTTAAAAATTCAAGTTAATCTCTGGGATTAACAGGCCCTGCACCATCACCCTAAGAAACATGTTTCCATTCACATGAGCAATTACTGTGCTCGCCCTGCATGCCAAATCCTGCTAGCCCCATCTGGCAGGCATCAGCCCAAGCTCTCCTGGGTCCACAGCGCCCCCTAGGACCAGCTCCTGCAGCCGGCTCCCCACTGCTTCCCCGCTTCCTTCTGAGAGGAGGGCCCATATACACCACCCACCTCTCCCCAGCCCTCATTCTCCACACTGGTGTCCTTGGGTCTTTAAGTATACAGTGAACAATTATCTAGAACTAGTTAATTCCCCATGGACACTGTTCCCCTCCTATGCCCATCCATATTCTCTCGAACCTCTTCCGCCTCATTCTCTTGCAACTCATTGGAGTTTCTGTATTAGAAAAATCTCCATCCACTTTCTAACCCTCTCTCCCTTCCATTGGGAACCAAATATTAACCGAAATTAGGGGTGAATGACATAAAAGTGGTGTTGATAATCCAAGTGCCTCCAGGAAAGGGACATGCCGGCATTTGCCTTGGAGGTAAATACGATGACGGTCTAGTGCTCTTTCTAAAGCTCTGAAAAGTACCCAGAAGCACCTTTCCATCTCCAGGAGTCTCTAACTACCTCATTCTATTTCACCAAGGAAACCTGCTTTCCTCAAGCACTAGCATTCAAGATGAACTCTAAAAATACTATTTTACTCACTATGATTGTTTTTCTGTCGTCTTCCATCCTAAAAGCCTTGATGTTTGTTATATTTCCCTGTGCAACCAATTCATCCAGGTTGCAGCTTGTTTGTGAGCTGGCCCACAGGGTAAGCTAGCCACCACTTATTTGGAATGCTCTCCGTGGAGAAGTGTGGTCTGAACACCAACTGATCACCCTGCACAGCTTAGGCTCATGCCTGTGACGGGGCCACCTTTTGTCCATCACCACCCCTCTTGTCAGCCTCACCTCTTACAGCCACTGCTGGGGAAACAAGGTCACTGCAGGTTGCAACCAGCTTCCTACAGGTGTGAACTTCCAGCTTTTTCCCCTCACCACACCTGCTTCAGGTCCTCCCTCTGCTGCTGAGCTGTGGGCCACCTCTGGGAACTATCTCACATACTTATCACCTACAAGTGCAGAGAGTTAATGCCCTGTGGGGGGCCCTCTGACCTGTGAGGCACGGGAAGGGGAGGCTGTACTCCTCCTTCATTGTTCAGGTGAACAGTTCTGAGTCTTGCTCCAGAAGATTCTTCAGAGTTCCAAAGAGCAAGCATCTAGTGACCTTTCGTAGTGCCCCTCTCGATAACACGCCTCTCCCCTCTTTGTTCCCCTGTCCTTCACTCTTGCTCCCCGGGACCGCATCCCTGCATATCAACCCTTGTTGCAGGATGTATTTTGGGGGAAAACAGGAAGAGACGGGCTGTTTCTAAATGTTCCCTACTATACACGTGGATTACCTGAAGAACCAGGTAAGAATGTGGCTTCTTAGAGAGACATTCTATAAGCGTGACTGTTGGCTCAGTTTGCTCTTCTGGATACACGAACCAAAAATATATTTGTGACAAATCCCAGAAGAGCTTCAGTGAACAATGGGCTCCGTAAGGACTCTAAAGGAAGAGCTGCCCCTTGCTCTAGAATGAGGACAAAAGATAGTTTTATTACACAGTTAACTTACACATAATTACATAAAACTATCTCTAGGTAATGGAAAAAGATTCTGATATTAATTTTCAATTCCTCACACATGAGAACTTCTTTAACCTCATGTGGAAAAAATACTGTATCTGCTCTGGGCCGATCCAGATTTCTTGGCTTTTTTCATTGGCCAGTCCTGCATTTTCTCTTCTCTGGATTTTGCTTGTCCTACAAAATTTGTGCTAGGATGTCGTTTCTAGGATCAAGTTCAAAGCTGAGCCCCAGCGGTTTTATTGGCAGGACTGCAGAAAAGGCTTGGTTTCCTCCAGCACTCTCTGCAAAGTGCCTTCCTCTGTTTGGAGCACCCATGGTGGTACCCCCTGCAGCCTGTATAGCTCCGGGCTTGCCCTGGGTCTGATGATCTCTGCTCCCTGCTCTGGGCACTGACCTGCTGCTGAGAGCAGAGGCGAGATCCATCCTTTGCCTCTGCAGAGAAGAGGCGCTTCCTGACTGGGTCTGAGCTGAAAAGGGGTTCACAGAGCAGAAAGAGTGTCCTCTCTCTCTTCCTGAACTCAAAACACCCTTCCTTCAGGCAGCACTGTGGGCTCATTAACTACTTCCTGTCTGAAGCAGCGTGAGCTACAAGAAGGTGGAAGCAGCCATCCTGGCTGTGTGTGGTTGGGCATTCAGACCTCTGGGAAGCAGGTGAATGTAACCTGTTGGAAAGGATGTGAGGTGCTGACAGAAGGGAATAAAAAAGCGGGGGAATCTGGCAATCCCTCCTGGCTCTGGAAAGAGCCTTTTGCCCGGGTGTTAGAAAATGTGACAGGGTGGGAAAAGGAAAGTAGATGCCAGACATTGGCTAGAAAGAGTCTTAAGATGTGAATTATGTAACTTCAGGAAGAGAAAACCCCAGGGTTTAGTCGGGAGCCCCTCCTGGAGGAGGCAGGATGCCTTCCTACCCTCCTCTCCCCCCCACTTCTGGAAAGCACTGCATGGAATTTCCTAATTGCCACAGGACTGGCTTAGCCCCCAGTTCTTTGGGAGACACTGTCTGAGGCCTGATGGGGGTCACCAGGCTGGTGCTCATGTAGAAGCAGTAGGTGGCTACAGAGTGCCACCTAGAGGCAGAAGTGGCTAAATAGTCAGAGGGCCTTTGGCCAAAACAAGCCGCACAGCCAGATCCTGTCGATTATTCCCACCTTCGTTTGTTCACTTTCGTGAGGCCTGGGAGGCCCAGCCTCCTGCCCCCAGCCCTCAGCCCCCAGCCCCCAGCCCTGGACAGGCTCGGGCACAGCCAGGGCCCCTCACTCCCAAGGCCCCAAGTGCAATCTGGACACAGGGAGAGGCCAGCAGACCTCAGAGTTCTGTCAGCTTCCTCTGGATTTTTGTTTTTTGTTCTTTTCTTCACATTTAGTTTTACCAAATGTATTTTAACCCTACAGACTCTTAGAACTCAAAGAGGGAATGTTTATTTTTATAAACTAATTCAACACAGAATAAGTGTAAAACACGTACTGGCTGGCCCAAATGCTAATCTTTCCCTTGATTCTTTTGTAAAGAATGTATTTTGTATCCAGCTAGGAGCGCGTCTTACTAGTTCCCACCGTAATTGTGGCTGCCTTAGAAAACACAGTTTTAAAAATCTAAAACACCACCCCTGGTTCTTAGGGTTCCCAGACTTCTTGTAAATCTGGTGGGCCCTCTGCCCAGAAGAAATTTAATGCACCCATACCCAAGCTAATTTAGCCCTAGTCTCAAGGGGTGTGTGAATCATTCCTCTCCTCAGTCCATCCATGGATGGATTAAAAATCCCTCTGTATCTGTCCTGTGCAAACTGGAATTGGCCCTGCAGAGCTGGTTCTAAGATGTTTTTAGATGCCTTATTCTCTACAAAAAGTCTAAGGGCACAGAGTCTTGGCCTTTGCACATGCTATTCCTCTGCCTGGAACTCTCCACCACCCCTAGTATCCAGCCATCCATAGCTGCGTAACGAATCACCCCAAAACCCAATGGGTTAAGTCAATAGCTTGCTACTATTTTTCACAATTCTGTGGGCTGACTGGGCTCATGTGGGCAGTTCTTACTCCATTACAGTCAGATAATAGCTGGGGCTGGAATCAACAAAAGGCTTCTTTATTCCCATGCCTAGGGCTGCTGGGATGTCTAGAAAAGCCAGGGGCTGATTGGTTATCTCCTTCCACGCTGTTCTTCTATGAGGCTAACTGGGCTTCCTCACAGCAGGGTGGTCTCAGAGTAATTGTACTTCTTACATGGCATCTGCCTTCCCCCTGGACAAGTGTTCTAAAAGGTCTAGGCAGAAACTGAAGGCTTCTTATGACCTAGCCTCAGAAGATCCAGAACATCACTTCTGCCACATTCTATAGATCAAGCTAAGGCCAGCCCAGGTTCAAGGACAGAAGAGTTAGATTCCATATTTCAGTGGGAGGAGGAGCAAAGAATTTGTGACCATCTTTAAAGCACACACCCTGTTTGTCTGGCCAAGCACTACCAGATGCTTTCAGTTCCATATTAATGCCGTTTTCTTAGGGAGGCAAGGGTAATCACCCCCTAGACGAGGGTAATCATATTTTTGTATAAGCTTGTATAGTGCTCTCGCTCACTCTCTTTCTCCCTCACACACACTTTTCATATTTTCACATCTAAGTTTAATACTTATCTTCCCCACAGACAATTCCTCAAGGGCACAGGCCATGTCTTTTATTCACTACTGGTCTCAGGCACTTATACATGATGGCCCCTGGCATCATGTTCAACTTCAGAATTGAACTAAATTAATGCTGGGTTTTCAGTTGATCAAGGGAAAGAACATGGAAAGATTTGCAGGAAGGTTGAAACTAATTTAGGTGTGTCTTCATGCAGCTCCCTCTCCATGTAGTCTTGCTTGTCATCAGTTTGATCATGCCCCTCCCTGAGCTCTCTGAAAGAAAGGCCTTCATGTTTCAGGAGACTGCCAGTTGTGTAGTTTGAGCCCTGGCATATGGGTGGACTCAGAACTTGGGGATGGGGCAGACCCTAGGGGTGAATCTATACCTAGAAGGCATCTGGTCTCCCAGGCAGCATGTGGCAGTTGTGTGGGCACAGACAAGAGGTGGCCATTCAGCCCAGCTGTCAGGTCAGCAGGCTCTGCACAGTCACAGGTGTCCTGACAGCTGGGCAGAGCCCAAGAACAGGGAGTTCAGAGCAGATCCTCATCAGAAATTGGGTCTCAAGGGGCCTTAGGGTCAGCAGATGGTGAGACCTCATGCCCCAGTTGTTGGGCCAGGGGGTGGTTCTGTGGGACTCCAGGCTGTGGGAGTCCCTACTCTGAGAGAGAATGGAGCTCTAAATAGGGCACTGAGACAGAGACAGGGGCACAGGATACAGGACAGGCAGCCATTTTCCACCACCAACAAGGTATGAGGTAGGGCTTGGGTATGAGGGCCTGACATCCAGGCCCTCAGTCAATACCGCACGTCAGGAAGAACAAGTTTCCTGTTTAGATCCCTCCTGCTAAGCTCTGGCTGCACATTTGTGGTAGCCACTGCAGTGTTTGCCACATATTTTTGCTCTCTACCTTCTGAGGACATGGTAGGGTTGTATTTCCTGCCCCCCTTGTTGTTGGATGGGGTCATGTGACTCGTCTAGCTAATGAGTCATGAGAGCCAGTGGCATGCGGACTCCAGAGCCTGGAATTACTGCTGCAAGACCCGGAGATTTCCTTTCCCTGCACTGGAGATGGCTGCCCCGACCAGGCTGGGTCTCTGAGTCACTTATGATGAACAGCACGCCCTTGCCTCCCAGGTGTTATACCTGGGTAGCTGGAGGGGCATGAAAATCTGTGTTCCTTTAAGTACCTGAGACTCCACAGTTGTTTGCAGCTGTAGCACTAACTGGCCTGAAGGTTCTCCCTTTGGCTGCAAGTCAAAATCATCCAGGGGCTTTAAAAAGTCCTGATGCCCACTCCCACACCAGAAACTCTGGATTCATTGGTATGAGTGTGCTGGGAATCAGGATTTTTTAAAACTGAACTTTTTGTTTGAGAATACTTTTACATTTACAGGAAAGTTGAGAAAGTAGTACAGAGAGTTCCCATATGCTCCCCACCAAGTTTCCCCTATTCCCCTACTGTTGACATCTCACATTACTGTGGTCCCCTGTCCTACCGATGAACCAGTACTGACACATTACTACTAATGAAGGTTCATTCATTATACAGAGGCCCTTAGTTTCTACCTGGTGTCCTTTTGCTGTCCCAGGATACCACCTAGGATGCCACATTCCATTTCGTCTATCATGTCTCCTTAGGCTTCTCTAGACTGTGACAGAGTCTCAGACTTCCCTTGTTTTGTATCAACTTGACAGTTTTGAGGAATACTGGTCTGGTGTCTCAAAGACTATCCTTCAACATGGGTTTGTTTGATGTTTTTCTCATGGTTAGACTGGGTTAATGTATCAAAGATACATGACTTATCACTGTTGATGTTGACTCTGATCACCTGGCTGAGGTTCAGTTTGTCAGGTTTCTCCAATGTAAAGTTACTCTTTCCCCCCCGTTTTCATATTATACTCTCTGGAAGTCATTATGCATAGCCCACACTTAAGGGGTAGGAGTTATGTTCCACCTCCTTGTAGGAGGAGTACCTACATAAATTATTTGGAATTCTTCTGTATGAGAGATTTGTCTACTCTCCCACTGATTTATTCAATTATTTATTTGTATCAGTATGCACTCATGGATATTTATTTTATACACTGCTTATGGTCCAATATCTCATTGCCTAAATTGTCCCATCTCTGGCCACTGGGAGCTCTATCAGTTGGTTCCTATGTCCCTTTGACATATTCGCATCATTGTAATGAACACTTCCTTATTCTTTGGTACTACAAGATTCTCCAGGCTTAAATTTTTCCTGCCCCAAACCCAGAATCAATCATTTCTTCAACAAGCCATGGTTCCTTCTATTAGAGGACGATATAAGAAACCAACATCCAGGTGCTTGGTTGGACATCAGGATCTGTCATTCTAATGTGCAATAAAGTTGGGGAGCTACCAGCTAAGCTCACAGTGGTTCTCAACCCTGACCACACATAAGACACACTTTGAATGTTGACTACAGCCTGGTAGGTGGTTCCTCATAGGTTCATGAGGCTCCATGGCATACAGCACTTACCACATATCACAAATTATTTACCACATAAGATACCCATTCAACGGATGCCTGGGTGGCTTAGTCGGTTAAGTGTTTGCCTTCGGCCCAGGTCATGATCCCAGAGTCCTGGGATCGAGTCCCACATTGGGCTCCTTGCTCATCGGGAAGCCTGCTCCTACCTCTGCTTGTGTGCGCATGCAATCTCTCTCTCTCTCCGACAAATAAAATCTTTTTTTTTAAAGATACCCATTCAATTGAAGGTTTTTGTTTTTTAATGTTTGTGCACAATTTGTAAGTACTATTTATACCAACATTTCCTGGAGTTTAAGTATCTTAGCAGAATTTACATCTGGTAGGAACATAGCAGGGATGGCCACTATCACCACTGCTATTCAACATAGTACTAGAAGTCCTAGCCACAGCAATCAGACAACAAAAAGAAATCAAAGGCATCCAAATCGGCAAAGAAGAAGTCAAACTCTCACTCTTTGCAGATGATAGGATACTTTATGTGGAAAACCCAAAAGACTCTACCCCAAAACTGCTAGAACTCATACAGGAATTCAGTAAAGTGGCAGGATATAAAATCAATGCACAGAAATCAGTGGCATTCCTATACACCAACAACAAGACAGAAGAAAGAGAAATTAAGGAGTCGATCCCATTTACAATTGCACCCAAAACCATAAGATACCTAGGAATAAGTTTAACCAAGGAGGCAAAGAATCTGTACTCAGAAAACTATAAAACACTCATGAAAGAAATTGAGGAAGGCACAAAGAAATGGAAAAACGTTCCATGCTCATGGATTGGAAGAACAAATATTGTGAAGATGTCAATGCTACCTAGAGCAATCTACACATTTAATGCAATCCCCATCAAAATACCATCAACCCATTTCAAGGAAATGGAACAAATAGTCCTAAAATTTGTATGCAACCAGAAAAGACCCCGAATAGCCAGAGGAATGTTGAAAAAGAAAAGCAAAGCTGGTGGCATCACAATTCGGACTTCCAGCTCTATTACAAAGCTGTAATCCTCAAGGCAGTATGGTACTGGCACAAAAACAGACACATAGATCAATGGAACAGAATAGAGAGCCCAGAAATGGACCCTCAACTCTATGGTCAACTAATCTTCGACAAAGCAGGAAAGAATGTCCAATGGAAAAAACACAGTCTCTTCCACAAATGGTGTTGGGAAAATTGGACAGCCACATGCAGAAGAATGAAACTGGACCATTTCCTTACACCACACACAAAAATAGACTCCAAATGGTTGAAAGACCTAAATGTGAGACAGGAGTCCATCAAAATCCTAAAGGAGAACACAGGCAGCAACCTCTTTGACCTCAGCCGCAGCAACTTCTTCCTAGAAACATCGCCAAAGGCAAGGGAAGCAAGGGCAAAAATGAACTATTGGGACTTCATCAAGATAAAAAGCTTTTGCACAGCGAAAGAAACAGTCAACAAAACCAAAAGACAACCGACAGAATGGGAGAAGATATTTGCAAATGACATATCAGATAAAGGCCTAGTATCCAAAATCTATAAAGAACTTATCAAACTCAACACCCAAAGAACAAATGATCCAATCAAGAAATGGGAAGACATGAACAGACATTTTTCCAAAGAAGACATCCAAATGGCCAACAGGCACATGAAAAAGTGCTCAACATCACTGGGCATCAGGGAAATCCAAATCAAAACCTCAATGAGATACCACCTCACACCAGTCAGAATGGCTAAAATTAACAAGTCAGGAAACGACAGATGTTGGCGGGGATGCAGAGAAAGGGGAACCCTCCTACACTGTTGGTGGGAATGCAAGCTGGTGCAGCCATTCTGGAAAACAGTATGGAGGTTCCTCAAAAAGTTGAAAATAGAGCTACCATACGATCCAGCAATTGCACTACTGGGTATTTACCCCAAAGATACAAATGTAGGGATCCGAAGGGGTACGTGCACCCCAATGTTTATAGCAGCAATGTCCACAATAGCCAAACTGTGGAAAGAGCCAAGATGTCCATCGACAGATGAATGGATAAAGAAGATGTGGTATATATATATACAATGCAATATTATGCAGCCATCAAAAGGAATGAAATCTTGCCATTTGCAACGACGTGGATGGAACTGGAGGGTGTTATGCTGAGTGAAATAAGTCAGAAAAAGACATGTATCATATGACCTCACTGATATGAGGAATTCTTAATCTCAGGAAACAAACTGAGGGTTGCTGGAGTGGTGGGGGTGGGAGGGATGGGGTGGCTGGGTGATAGACATTGGGGAGGGTATGTGCTAGGGTGAGCGCTGTGAATTGTGCAAGACTGTTGAATCACAGATCTGTACCTCTGAAACAAATAATACATTAGATGTTAAAAAAAAAGAAGAAGAAGAAGAAGATAGCAGGAGGGGAAGAATGAGGTGGGGGAAATCAGAGGGGGAGACGAACCATGAGAGACGATGGAGAAACATCTGAGAAACAAACTGAGGGTTCTAGAGGGGAGGGGGTGGGGGATGGGTTAGCCTGGTGATGGGTATTAAAGAGGACACGTTCTGCATGGAGTACTGGGTGTTATATGCAAACAATGAATCATGGAACACTACATCAATAAATAAATAAATAAACAAATAAATATAGAACTAGAAAATGGAAAAAAAAGAATTTACATCTGGTGCTGCTGCTAGAATTCTCTCTGCCCCTCCCCCACCCCCCCCACTCCCCCACCCCATCCCGGCCCTGGAGCTCAGTCTTTCGCTCAACACTCGGAGAATATGAAAGATGGAGAAATTATTCTCAAGGCACCAAGGTCAGCTCCAGATCTAACCTCAAGGCATGCATGAGCCCAAGACACTGAAGTGGGACCGTTTTCTCTCCAGGACCAGGAAGAGAACTCTAATCTGATTTGAAGTATATGTGAGAGAGACAGAGAGAGAGAGAATACATGAACACCTGTGGGCATGTGAAAGTATGTGTGAGTGTGTGTGAACTGTGAGGGTGTGTAAGTCCAGGTGAATGTGTATGGTTGAGAGTAAGTGTGCAAGTGTGTGTGAATGAGGTGTTTAAACTTGAGGTTGTGTGTGAGTGTGCATGAATGTGAGTGTGCATGTGAATATGCATGAAACACCATGAGCATCTGGGGTGGGGACAACTCCCAGTGACACAAGCCCCTCAACCATCCTCATTCCTCACACCATCTCCCAGCCGACTATCCTTGCTCCAAAGTCACAGGAAACGGAGGGGACCACGGTGCCGTGTGTGGCACAGTGCCAAGCCTCGTCTCTCACCCCCTCCTGAGAACCTGGGTGCAGCACAAAACAGTCAAATATTTTCCTCTTCTGTCATTACTAACTATAGCTCCACAAGTTCTCAGATCGCTGTGCCATAATTAGCAATTTTCTGATATCATACTAACACTAGTTAATTATTCCCTCTGAGACAAAGCAAATTCATGGGATGCCGAGGGTAAGTGGATAAATTCTGCTCCGAAGAGAAGCTCAAGCACTTGTTGTGTGTTAGTCATACTGCAGTGTGGTCTCAGAAAGGGCTCAGTGACACGGAGCGGGGCCACGCGCGAGGCAGGCCTCGGTCCTTACACTGGTGTCCACCGGCCCTGCTCCCCCTCTGCCTCACAAACCCTGGAAAATTTGGGAACCTCTTTCCTCCTGGCCTTCACTGATGTTGTGACTGAGCCCAGCACAGTCCGGCCTGGGGCCCTGGTGTGAGGAAGGAAGTTTGTCATCTCCACCCTCCTCAAGCTGCCTCTGCACCCAGTGTCACCAAACCCTTCTGTGTTCCAGCAAAGCTAACTTGCCCTCATCCTATCCTCAGGGCCCTGCTTTGTGTCTGCTTCTCCCCTCAGGGACGCACAAGTACTTAACCGCAAGGTCGCTTGCAATCCCCTTCTGCAGGCAGGGCCCCCTGGAGGGGTGTTAGCTGCTGAGGGGGACAAGAAGAGAAGAGTGTAGGCACAGCTGTGGCTCCTGGGGCATGGGAGCAGCGCCACTTCTCTTCTCCAGAGACACCGCAAAAGAGAACTGAGAGTGTTCGGGGCACATCACTACATGGGACACACCACAAACCTCTCAAAGGCCCGTTGAGGGAAAAGAAATAAAGCAACCCACAAGGCTATTTTTGTCTGTTATTCTATTGGCTGAGGCAGACATTGGGTTTTCTTGCCTCTCTTACTCAAATAACAACCCCAGTGGTGTCTTCCTTTCACAAGTGAGAAAGTCCCTTGTTGGTGGAAAGTTTGGCCTCGAGATCTTTTACCTAGGGCGTCTTCTCAATTCCGGAAACACAAAGGGGCTGCAGGGTGTTGTTACAGTGTATCCAGGGCGGTGAGGCACCTTCGCTCCTCCCCGGTTGCCCCCGGCAAAGGACTCTGTGAGATCCTCCTGCCAGCCACATCCTGTTTGGTTTGGACACCTTCACCAGTGGGCCCTGCCACCCTGAAACTGAGCACACAGTCTTGAGGGGCTGCGTTGGGCTGTGGTCCCTTATGTTGTATAGGCCCAGGCACCTGGCTGCTCAGGGACACTGTGACTCTATGGCCTGGTTTGCTGGGACAGTCTCCAGTGGCACCTCTTGTCCTGGACTAACGACTTAATAACTCCTCAGTCTTGATTTGGACAATAACAAAATCATGGTCACCCTACTTGGTAAAAAAGATTTGAGGGCCAGCCCCATCTCCTTGGCCTCTGAAATCTGGCCAGTCTAAAGCATCTCCAGCCCTGTTGGAGAGGGGTAAGCTTGCTTCCTGAAGCTCTAGAAAAGTCAGGGTAAGATGAGGTAGAGTGAAAAGAGGTACTCCTAGAGAGAACGAGCCGCCCTGTCCATGTGCAGAGACTTAAGAGGCTCGTGCTGCACACCCATGTCTGTTAAAATTCAGCCCAGCTCTTTAAATGCCACCGGTATCCTGGAGCCTTTCTGCATGTCTTCGACCAGAGCTGTCTTCTCGCTGTGAACCCTCACATCCACCCGAGCATTTTTTACCCCCTTTAACATGTTCCTTCTGAAATGTTGGAGCAAGGCTCAGGAGTATATGAGCCTCAGCTCAAGTGCCAGCTCTAACATAGAGTAGCTCTGTGACCTTCGGCAAGTCACTTCACTGCCATAAGCCTCAGTTTCCCCATCTGTAAAATGAGAGTAACAGAGGCGGCCTCATTGAAAGGAGTAAATGAGTGAATACATGTGATGCACTTGGAACAGAGTCTAACACCTCTAATTAGGTATTAGCCATTAAGTACTACATCTTACCTTCCTTTCTAGATTGTAAGCAACAGCAAAATTCAAAGTGATTTGTTGAGTCATGGCTACATGCCAGGTGCTTTCACAACCACTGTCTCACCAATTCTGGAGCCAACTCTGAGAGCTGGGGGTCACTGGCCCCCTTTTATAGGTGGAGAATAAGAGGTTCAGAGGGGTTAATTAATTAGCCCAGGGCACACAGCTTAGTAATTAAAAGATCAGAGATGATTTAGAACACAGGTCCTTCCTCCAGCTTGTCAAACAACCTCCCCACCTCTCTCCACAAAAATCTCACGATGACATAAGCCTTTGTTCTGACATACACTGCAGTTTACCTATAGAGGTTTACAACACACGACATTTTAAAGCAGTTGTGCTCTTCAAGAAAAATCAAATGGATTCCAGGCATCAATTTAAGAGAAGGACAGTCATTTACACAGGCCAAGAAGCATTAAGAGCTTCAGCCAAAATCAGTATGTTACTGCTCCCTGTACTCTGCCATGAATATGTACCACTGAGTCTGTTCATGGCCTTGACTTCTGGATTGAAGAAAAGACGTTCAAACAAGGTTTGCCATTTGCAGACAGAGCAAGTGAATGTTGTTTCCAGGTATAAGATTTATTTCTGAAAAGAGGAACTATCATCAGCCTCTCCTGGGCTCTGCCACTTCCCCTCTTGGGACCTCAACATTCTCCTCTGTACAATGGGACTGTATGGGGTTGTCTCTAGGACCCCAACAGCTCTTACTCTGCAGGGGACCCTGAGTCACATATCTTAGATGCTTCAGGTTACATCTGGTTTCTAGAAGGGTTGCCTGAGCAAGTAGTATAGTGGGTTGAATGGTGGCCCACCAAAAGATACGTCCACGTCCTTATCCCCAGAACCTGTGAATGTGAACTTATTTAAAAAAAAAAAAAGCCTTTGCAGACGAAATTAACTTAAGGATCTTGAGATGAGATCATTCTGGAATACCTGAGTGGGTCCTAAATCTAATAACAAGTGTCTTTGAGGAGACACACAGAGGAGAGACACAGACACATAGCGGAGGAGCCCATGTGAAGACAGAGGCAGAGACTGGAGTGAGATGAGGCCATAAGTCAAGGAAGGCCAACAACCACCAGAAGCTAGAAGAGGCCGAGAACAGATTCTCTCCCATTGCCTCCAAGAGGAGCCCAGCCACACAAGCCCTAGAATTTTCACTCCTGGCATCCAGAACTGTGAGAGAATAAATTCCTGTTGTTTTAACCCACCTATTTTGCGGTAATTTGTTCTGGTAGCCATTCAGGAAACAAATATAAATAGTTTTATATGAACACATGCTCACTTTTAAAACACAAGTTGGCTTCATCTGTAAATGTTCCTAAAAGGAACTATTCAGTGGAATTACCATGACTGAAATCAAGATTAGCCCCAGTCTGTTAGAACACCTGAAAATTATTTCCAGTGAAAGGAAGAGGTGCCTGGAAACTGACTGGACAAATCTCCTCACACCTTTACTGAATGTTTCTGGGGCCATTCTGCTGATAAGACATTTCCATTTGAAGATTCTTGAATATCTCTTTATCATGTCAGGGACAGATAGGCGCCACGGAGCCTAAAAACAACCCATCCCATGTCCTAGCTGTTAACCACAGCATAATGGGGTCTCCTTGGGAGCTGGATCTGGAGTCTGGATGCTGCTCTGTAAAGACCTTTAATTAAATTTTTTTTTTTTTTTTTTTGAGACAAACAAAACCACAGTTATCTGCCCTATGAATAGCTGAGAGCCCTATCAAAACAACAACCTCTCACCCCAGGGCAGATGTCATATGCCCCAGGAGGACATACTGGCTTTAACGTTGCTCCACACCAAACCGTCAACGGGCCCTTCAAAGCCTGCCTGATCCTTCTCTTATACAGTCTGGTTAGTTTTCCCCCACTGTGTTCCCCAGAGGGTCTTTCTCCAGTCCCACAGCCTGCCTCACATCCAGCCACAACTACGCAAATGGAGATAATGGAGGCCCAGCGTGAGTGTCCTCAATTTCCCATCAGGGGCCTCCACCTGGTGAACAGTCATTTCTTTCTCCCTTCCTGGCAGAGGAAAGTTCCTCTCTCCAATCCAAGTCTAATCTTCCTCCCAGGTTCTGGGTCCCATCTCTTCCTGCCTCCTCAGGACCTCTGTTTCACCCTTACCCAGTATCTGCCATCTCGCCCTCTTTACAGCACCTTCCTCTGGGATAGAAACACGTTGGACAGACACTCTCTTACATGAAGAAACTATCCGTACCAAGGGCATACAAGCAGTTCGTAGAAGAAAGTAATATGATCAATAGCACACAAAATGATCCTCAGCCTCACCAGGAGCAGGGAAATGTAAATTAAAACCACAGTGAGGCACCATTTCAGTCACATTGGTTCACCTGAAATTAAAAACAGTGCCCAGGGCTGGTAAACAATGTTAACTGTAGCTTTGTTTAGTACAGTAAATGGTAAAAACCTCAGTGTACGCCAGAGGAGGATGGATCTGTATATTGAGGTACAGTCACACAACATGAATCCCCCACAAAGCTGAGCATGGCAGCATGTTGCAGGGAGCAATGGATAGGGCAATGTGGAAGGTGGCCGAGGTTTGAAAATGCATCCTTGGTTAAGGTTACTTTCTTTTGTTTTACTGAAGAACGACAGACAAACAGTGCAAAGGATGTACCCAAGTTTAAGGACAAAGTGAGTGGCCGAGATTCCTTTTTATCTTTTTAGTTTTTCAAAAGAGCCCCATTTTCAATGGTCTCGGTACCCTGCACCGAAGGAAGAGTTGACCAGGCTAGAGAAAGAGAAGGTCAGATCCTAGCACTCACTGCCTAGCGGGGAGTGAGAGAGAGATAGTGTGTGCGCCTGCAGGCAGGGCCACGCAGGGGCATACCCTCATGCCCCCCCATGGCTTGTGGAAGATACACCAGCACACCTATTATCATTTTTCATTTCTTAGAAATAAATACAAATCAAATATGGAAACCTGTTAGAATCTGATTGAGTTGATAATGGAGTCAATGGTATGGAATATATTCTCAGCACTTTTCTGTATTATGCAATATTTCACTTAAAAAATCTGTCCTTGGATCCTGTCAACCTGTCACCTCTCCATTTGTTAACCCAAGTAGAAGTTAACCCTGTCTCTCATTACAGGGATTACCAAAGCAGTTTTGGACACAGCGGAGTCCAGTCTCTATGCTTTGGGGGTCAGAAGAAGGGAGAGAGTGCCAGAGAGTCCACACTGGCTCTGCAACCAGGCTTGCAGAAGAAGACTGCTCCCAGAGGTGGGGGAGGGAAACTGAATCTCCCAGACCTGCAGTGACAGAAAAAGGAAAGAGACAGGCACAGAGACACCCATGCCCGCCCTACACCCACCCCAGCCAGGGAGCCAGGCTAGAGCTGCAACAGTGGAAACTCCTCAGTTGCTGCAGCATTCGGTGACTGAACAAGCCATGGCCCTGTGTTTCTTCTTCTTTCCGGCCAGCCTCTGTTCTTCCTGGCCAACTCTTCACCCCAGTCAGGCTCTGCCCACCACCTCATGAAGGCTGCTCTGACTCAAGCCCTTCTGTGACTTTCTGTGGCAACAGTCCACAGGCACGGGTGTGCGTGGGGTGGGGGGTGGATCTTGTTCTCATGTGAATGAGAATACCTGTTCTTCTCTGTGACTTGTGGCCAGTGGAGAGCTTTCATGGATTGGTAGTATCTTCCTTTTTTGGCCAGCAGGATCTTAAGTCTCCCATTCCCTCCTCTTCCCCAGACAGAGTGGAATAAAAGCCTTCAGGAAAACAGCCTCTGAATTTGGTCTGGGCAAGGCAGCTCCCAGTCTGGGTCTGCAGAGCAGGCTCTACATTCAAGTGGAAGGTAACAGATGGCTTATCTCTGAAAATAAAGTACTGCAGCAGGTCCCAGAAAGACTGCTTTCTTATTGTTTAATAGAATCTGTAGTAATTAAAATCAGCATTCCAGGAATGCTCAACCAAGTAAAAACATATCAAGACATGAGAAATATCCTTCCTTGTTGGTTCTTAGTGTTTGGTTTACCGAAAGTAAATGTCACTTCTCCTGCAGGATTTCACATGTTCACAGGTGAGACCACCACCCACAGGTTTATGATATCCACATCCAGACCAACAGACCAGGTTTTCCTCCTAATGTCCAGGCCATATTTCTGATGCCTCCTAGATATTCTCCACCTGGATGCCTTTCACTCAGCATATCCAAAACCACTTCATCATCTCCCTCCCCACTTCTACTTACTTCCTCTCCCCTATTCCTTACCTTGGTTAAGGGCAACAGTGCTCACCTAGCTGTTCAAGTTAAAAATTCTGCTGTCATACACCCTCCTGCTCTCTCTTACTTCCCACAACCAGTTGGTTACAGACTTTGTCTGAGGCTATTTCCTCATTACTGCTTCCCTCCTCCCTATCTCCTCATCACAGCCTGCCTTGGTTCAGGCCCCATCACTTTCTGCCTAGATTTCTATAAGAAAGGAGAGGTCTTTCAGAGGTCATAGGGAAATTCAGAGTGCTAGAGTCAGACTAACCTAGGTTCAAATCTAAGCTCTGCCGTTTACTAGCTGAGTGACTTTAGGTAAGTCATTCATCTGCTCTAAATCACAACAGTGTGCAAAAAGGGGTAACAAAATTGTCTATCTCATAGGGTTCTAATGAGGATCAAATGAGATCATGCTTAGCAGAGTGACTGGTAGTGTACTCTTTCAGTGAATATTAGCTCTTATTTACTATCAATTCTGGCGGGTAAACAAGGCCTACCAGGTGCTGGACACAGCCTTTCATGCTCTGTCTGGGCCACATACATTTTCTCATGCTTTTCTCTCTGCCTGGAACACAACCCCTCCTTCATCCATCAAGTTAACCCATGCTTAACGCTTCAAAAGTGAGCTTAGGTGTCACTTCTTTGTGACATGTCAGTATCTTGAAATCAACCATGATGGGAGTATTTACACAGAGGAAATTGGTAAATAATGTGAACCAAGGGTTGGTTTATTATTCTGATGATTGTCTAGACTTGAAAAAGTGATGGAGAAAAAGCTAATAATGAGGATTAAACTTAAAAGTGTATTGTGCCTGTAGCTATTACAATTGTAAAATTGTTCCTCTAGTATTTGAAAACTCTTATCCAATTTAGCAAAGAAATTGCTCACATTGACAAGTGAGTAAATTTCCAATATACATGTTTGTTGTTTCACCTTCCTCTTATTAATATAAACAAAAATAGGGACACCTGGGTGGCGCAGTAGGTGAAGCATCTGACTCTTGATTTCAGCTCGGGTCATGAACTTAGGGCTATGAGACCAAGCCCTGAGCCAGGCTATATGCTCAGTGTGGAGTCTGCTCAAGATTCTCTCTCACTCTGCTCCTCCCCTCCCCCTCCCAGGCCCCACTCATGCTTGTTCTCTCTCGCTCTTTCTCTCTCTCTTCAAAAAAAAAAAAAAAGTCTTAATATAAACAAAAATATCAGCCAACATTTACAGTGAAACTACACTCATTTACAATGACATGAGTGACTACTTTGCCAAATCAGATAGTATCAAGCATTTATTTGTAGTCTGATTTTGTTACACTATTGTAGTAGATTTTGCAATAGCAAGTCACACTGCAGTTAGATACATAAACTGGAAAATAAGGCAGTTAGCTTAAAATTATATCCTTTCTAAACTTAAATAACAATGTCACTAATAGAAAATTTTTTGTTAATCCTCAAGGAGTATGAATTTCATTGTAAATGTAAAATTCTTTTCCAGAGGCTGACCCCTAAAATGCCAAAATGAAGGGTAAGCTGTTAAATTTTCAAAATATAAGGTGAAAACAGATGCAGAAAATAAAAACAAACATCATGGGAGGTACCAAAGCAACTCCACTTGTCAGCTCGTGGTTGAAATGCAACCACGGGATGGCTGAGGATACAGGGTTCAAGAAAAAATGTTTTTTAAAATCTGTGAGAATCAATTAGCTATGTAGAATTTATAATAGAGAATATGTTTTATAACTATTTGTAAGTTGTGTGCTATAGGTCCTTTATATCACTAAAATGTGTAATCAACTTATTTACATGTATTTATTTACGCTTATTTTGGACAGTCAGTAATCCATCATTTACCAGCACACCACTGATACTAACCGTCTAAGCCTCCTGCCCTTTAGGATCTCACAGTACAGCATGGAAGACACGCAGAAATAACTCTAAACAACGAGGGGAAACCAATAGGTTACACAGACATGGAGAGATTGTTTGCTGCGAGAATTCAAATGAGCGAGACAGCATTTCAGCCGGGGGCAACTGCTGGCCTTTGCTCATAGAGGTGCACCTTCCCCACATGCCTTTTTAAACTTTGTCAATTGAGGGAAAACGCAGGAACAGTGGGGCACAAAAAGTTCACTGATCTTAAGCGAACGCCTCAATGGGTATGTCTATCATACAGCGGAACACTGTGAAGCAATAGGAATAGGAATGAACCCTTGGTACAAGGGCCCCACGGAGGAATCTCACAGATACTGTAGTGAGTGACAGAAATCAAACCCAGAAGAGCAGATCCTCTGTGACTGTTGGATCGCATGATAATTTGAACCTTACCCGCCTCTCTTCTTAAGGGTTCTCACTGAAGAATATAAGGTCCTCTCCCGAGTGCAGGGCGGCAGGCAGTTTGAAGCAGCTTCCAGGGCTGTCCCTACAGGTGAGGACAAAGGGGACCTGGAAGGGTAAAGGGGGAAGGGGGGAGGAGGAGGAGGGGAAGAGAGGGAGGGGAGAAGGAGGGGGAGGGGAGGAGGAGGGAGGGGGGAGGGGAGGAAGAGGGAGGGGGGAGGGGAGGAAGAGGGAGGGGGGAGGGGAGGAGGGGGAGAGGGGGAGGGGAGGAGGGGGAGAGGGGGAGGGGAGGGGAGGAAGAGGGAGGGGGAGGGGAGTAGAGGAGGAGGGGAGTGGAGGAGGAGGGGAGGGGAGGGGAGGAGAAGGGGGAGGGGAGGGAAGGAGGAGGGGGAGGGGAGGGGAGGAGGAGGGGGAGGGGAGGGGAGGAGGAGGGGGAGGGGAGGAGGAATCCACTGAGGTGGGCTGGGCTTTTGCTCAGGCTTCACTCCTCCGCCAGCAGCGGCCACGGCAGGACGTGAGGGCAAGCTTCCTGGCCCCTCAAGGTGCGATGTCCACGTGGGCCCCCCCAGGCTCCCGCTCTGCTCCTGCCCCCATCCACATTTTGGAAGGAGATTCCCAGGCCAGGTCAGGGTTTGTGGGGTCCCCACCACGGCCAGGAAGATAGCCGGGGGAGCGCACTCGGGTCCTCCCTTTCCGTGGCTCTTCAGGGCGGGACGGCAGAGCACAGCAGGGCCGAGGCGTCACGGATGACCCCAGACTGTCTCTTGGGAGCTAGCAGGCCGTCAGATGGGTGGTCCCGCCGACCCCTCGCTGCCCAGGACGTGAGGCTTGGGGGCCGCGGGCCAGGCGCCCCACGGGGTCAGGTCTCTCTTCCAGCCATAAACGAAGCTTGCTGCTGCTTCTGGCCACGAAGAGGGGCTGAGGTCACGCAAGGGGTATGGCGGCTCCGCGGCCATGCTCCTTCTTGTGCCACCACGGATCTCAGGACCTGTGACAGCGCTTTCCCGGGGCTGACCCCAAGACGGGTTCCTTTACTAAAACCAAGCAGTGTAGGCTTTAAAGAACCGTGCCACCAAAGAAACAGCAGGGAGGCAGTGGTGGGGAGACGAGCAGCGGGTCACCCACCTTGACCCTTGACCCGCCTCCCCGACTTCCTCTTCCACCCCCTCACTGCAAGTAGAATCATGCCTTGTGATTAAGGAGTGCTGGGGGGACAGTTGGGGGAAGCACCTCTTCCCTCAGCACCTCCTCTCCACCTTCCGAAGGCCCGCATTCCCCTCTTGCTGTAGAAAAACGCAGGATTTGCACGCCCGGGGCAGGTGGCGGCGTGTAGTTAATACTTGGAGCTAAATGACACGTGCACGCCGACTGGGGAACGGTCCTATTAAAAAAATAAAAAGCAAACAAAACACCGCCAAGCGACTACCATGCTCTGAGTGGACACCTCTCTGTAGATTCAGTTTCTCACCGGGTGGGGGCTCTCAGGCTGTGCCCTCCCGTTGGGAATCCACACCTGCCGCCTCTTGAGCACGTGAAGGGTGGAGTGGGAACTGAGACAGGTGCTGAGTTTCAACCCCGCACTGGATTTCCAAGAGCAGGGGGGAGAAAAGGAAAATAGTCCCCGTTAATCATTTCATATGGATTACATATTGAATTAACATACTAGGTTAAATAAAATATATTGTTAACATCTATACCTCAGCTGTTTCTTTTCAGCTAGATTACCCATGTGACTTTGCATATGTGGCTAACATACTTCAGTTGTCTTAAGGGAATATTTACCTGTATATTCCAAGGGAATCCAGGCTTTGAAAAAATAACCCAAATCACAACAACTAAACCAAATACTTGGCTTCCATGACCCTTATATTCCAAGGGTTTCCTACAAGGGTGGTGGGACAGGCTGCCCTGGTGTGGGCAATAGGGATGTAATGTCTGTAGAGAATTTAAAAACAATAATAAACCTCAACCAAAGGTCAGTCTGCTTTCTATTATCACCATCCAATTGCTACTATAAGCACCTTCAGGGCTGAATAGCTCCTTCCTGCCCGGGTGAATGGCTCCTACAGCCCCCACTTCTCAGATGAACACTGACTCCCCCACCTTAGCTTCTCACTGACTTTCCCCAACACCAGGTGCCCAGTGAGACCCCAAAATGCCGTTGTTGCCCCCACCATGGGCTTGGGGCCGCACTAAGCGCCCTGGGGCTGCAAAAAGCATAGAATTTAGGAAAGGCTCTGGAGGTGGGGCATAGTTGATTCTAACCCAAGACCCTGTGCTAAGCACTCCTCTCTCGCATCAGGGTTCTCTAGAGAAACAGAATCAATAGGATGAGTACAAATAGAAAAGGATTTACTATAAGGAATAATCATTATGGAGGCTGGCAGGTCCCAAATCTGCAGACCCAGTGTCCCTGCTCAGGCCCAAAGACCAGAAGCTGTGTAAAACCAGGAAGAGCCAATGTCCCATTTCAAAGGCCAACAGGTTGGAGGGATTCTCTTTTCCTTGGCGGGTCAGTCTTTTGTTTTCTTCAGGCCTGCAACTGACTGTTGGGGCCCATCCACATTATGGAGGTAGACTCAAAGTCTACCAATTCAAATGCTAATCTCATCCAAAACACTCTCATTGACTCACCCAGAATAATGTTTGACCAAATATCTGGGCACCATGGCCCAGCCAATTTGACATAAAATTAACCCTCACAGCTCCTCACAGGCTAGAGCCAGAGAAGAGATGAGGAAAGGACGAGCCTAGTGTATGGGCTCGAATTCTTAGTCCCTGCTGCACAATCCTGAGCCAGTCATGTGGCCTCTCTGCGCCCATGTCCCCTTCAATACAGTGGGGACAGTGATCGTATCCATCCGGAGGCAACACACGTAAAGTGCTCAGGACCATCCCTGGCATCCTGGGTGCCGCCATTGTTAGTTTTATGGTGTGGCTGGGGGGAGAATCTGATTAAACTCATGATCACTTCCTGTGGCTTTGCAGCGTCTTTCGTTGCATTTTAGCTTTTGGATCCAGGGCCTTTTGAAGGTAGATTTTCATCAGATTGCAAAAATGTGTCCCAAATCTGCTTTTTCCTGGATTAAGTACACAGGTGTGGGTCAGATACCCAGGGGGCCTGGAACCATTTCCTCTGCAAGGCACAGGCATTCCTTCTACTCCTGCACCTCCCGAGTCCCAGGTTCTTCCAAACCCTGCGTTAATGCCCAGGATGCTGAGCCTGGCTCATCCCCCCCACCCCCCTGCCCCCGGTTCTCTAATCTGAACTCGTCCTAGCTGAGTGTCTGAAGCGTTTCCGTAGTGCTGCTGTGGGGAAGAACTGAAGCTAAAAATAGGCACTTTTCAGGGCAGGAGGAAGCAGAGTCCTGCTTCCAGGAAAAGCTGAGGGTGTGACACAGACCCCGGGGGCCTTGGGTAGAGGAGCAGTCATGGGTCCAGTCAGTATTTACGGAGCACCTACGGCACACAGGGTATGGGGTAGGGTCATCTCTCTTTCCTCGTGGCTCAAAGAGGAAGGAATCTCCCATCCTCTCTCACACCAGGTCAGGGGCCCCTTATCTGACGGGTGAGAACTTGATATCCACTGGGTCCCATCCCCCGGGGAGCACCGTGCTCCCTACCCATCTCCTACACTTGGCTCCATGCTCACTGTGCCCTCAGGGACCCAGGGCCAGTTTTCTCTGCAGAGGAGCAGAGCTGGCACTTCCTTCTCAGCTGTCCTTCCAGCCATGTGGCAGTGTGGTCCAGGAAACGGGGTGGGCAAATGGGATGGCTTGACCACAGGTGCGGAGCCAGCCCCCTCTTTCTTGCTGCCTGCCATGGCCTTTCTCTGGCCCTGGGGTGCTTCTGATTGTAGGCACGCCCCACGGTTGTGGTGAAACGCCACTCTGGGGTTTAGAACTGAAAAAGACGGATTCGGAGGGGCACAGGAGAGGCCAGAGTCCTTCACTCCAGCGTGGGTGACTACAACAAAATCAGTGCTCTGTTCTCAGAATGGCTGTTGAGACCTGTATTTATGTCCTCCAGGCAAAGCTCTGGAGGTTGGGCATAGTTGATTCTAACCCAAGACCCTGTGCTAAGCACTCCTAGGGAGCAAAAAGTGACCTGGACAGGAGCCCCTCTCAGCAACGCATGGGCCTGGCTTGGGACCCTCACCTAACAGCTTGCACTCATTTTAATGAGGAAGTGGCAAGTGCCACGAGGCAGGTGTGAAATGTGTGCTTGGGGCTGAATTGTGTGCAGAGGATACTGAAAACCATTCACCTCCCCAGTCCCTACACTGAGCTCCTTCTGGAGGAAGATGGAGAGAGTGACAGAGTTAAGATGTTCAGGTGGTCCCACAGGCTGTGGAGCTCTACGGGTTCCTTAGCAACCAGATCTGGGCAGGTACTTCTCTGGGGTCTGGCAGACCCCTTGCTGTAGCTGGAGTTCTAGCAGCTCAGGCCCTGGGCAGTGGGCGTGGGGGCTGTGGGAGGAAATGTGGAAGGAGGAAGGGGGCACTGGGGCAGGCGCCCAGATTTAGATTTCATGGACTAGTCAAGTTTCAGAAATATCTGGGGAGGTAGTCCTAGGGTTGCTAACTTTTTCACTAAGTTAGGATGTTAAAAAAAGAAAACTACCATCGATTGTCAGCAATACTTCATGAGAGAAAGGACATTTTCAACACCAAAGAGTAGTGAGGATTTCCTAAAATAGAATAAAGGGCTAGCTTTCCTTTGAAAGTGGGGGGGAGTGGCACCTGGGTGAGGCAGTCGGTTGGACGTCTAACTCTTCATTTCGGCTCAGGTCATGATCTTAGGGTCCTGTGATCGAGCTCCTCGTCGGTCTCTGTGCTCAGCAGGGTATCTGCTTTAAATTTTCTCTCCCTCTCCCTCTGCCTCTCTCCCCCATCAGGCTCTTTTTCTTTCTCTCTAGAAAAAAAAAAGAGAGAGAAAGAAAAGTGTGTTCGTATTAATATATAAATATATATAACCAATATAATTATATATAACTATATTATATAATATTTATCCCTCTTACCTCTCTTTTCCATGCATATATCATTGTATCTATTTTTTTCTTATTTATTCATTCTGCAATAAACACACTCCTGGCACTTGAAAAACTCGCAAGAACACTTGGTAGTGCTGGGACATGTTTTTCACTTCATTTATAGAGCCATGGTTTGCATGAACTGCTGATTCATTTACCTTGAGTAGACATACTTTCGGCTATGTTTAGGAACATTCCACTTGTAAACTCCCATGAGATAGTGCTTGACATGTATTTATCTAGAACACCTGAGATGATCACCAGCCCCTGCATTTGGCCAGACCCACCCATCCCTGTGGGCATGTCTGCCTGGACTTGGTCAATCCAGCCAGTGGAGGGCAGGGCCCTGGCTCCACACGGCCGCATCCCAGCAGGTGTGTTCATAGTGATCACAGCCATGATCAAAATGCGGGGACTCAGCTGGCTTCCTGAGTGGCTGATGGGTTGCTCTGCAAGCTACCTTGATGAATTGAAAAGTGAACCAGCTAAGTCAGGGACTGGTACTAAATCCTAGCACTGCACTCAAGCCTGAAAAGCAGGTGATGAGATGAGGAATTTGGGATCAGATTTTGCAAAAAGGCAAGGGTAGATGCTCAAGAGCATTTGGACGTCCCCTGCAGTGTTACCAGGTCACAGCTGTGGCTGGGGTTCCACACCAGAGGAGCTTGGGGACTCAGCTTCCAGGAGTTTTGGGGACTCCCAGACAACACTGATTTTCATGACCTCTCTCCCTGGATTGCTTGGTGAATACAATAAAGCTGTAAATGGAAGACATGTGCAGTTGGAAGAGCAAGTGTGTGAATAAAGAGAAGTACCTGGCACCTGGAAAGTGCCCACAAAGTATCTCCCCAAGGCCTGGGGTAAGCCCAGGGGCGTCAGGGCCTGCCCTGCACAGAACAAGTGCGCTCAACTCACCCCCACCCTTGGTTCTGCGAGGCAGGCCACCCCTGCCCTCCCCTTTCATCCTGGCTTCCCTGCCCTGAGCTCCCAATTATGAAGCCAGGATGATGGCTGTCACCAGACAAGAGCAAGGGCTCTGGAAGGGCTCTGCTCTCAGGACTGCTGATGGCGGGCAACACTGACACAGGACAACGGGCTCGGGAATGGAGGAGGCTTTCTTTCCTCTGCTTCTGCTCACTGACAAGGACCTCTGGTGTCTGATGAGACTCCAAGCTTCTGTCCAGCACCAGGCTGCTCAGGACGGACTGACGGTCTGTTTGACTGGTTGCCCGTAGTAACAGCTAGACGCCTGGTTCTGTGCTGAATGCTTCTCGAATGTTGCCCCCGTCAGGTCCTCACACTAACCCTAGAAAAGCAGGCACCATTCTCATCCCTATTTTGCAGGGGGAAACTGAGGTGCAGGGAGGTTAAGAAGCTGTCCCCAGCGTGCCTCCCAAGTATAACAGCCACGCCCGTGCTTTGATTTGCCATCTTTACTGCCTCCCAAACTGACATGGAAATTCAGAACCCACAAAGTCTCCTTCCTTGATCTGAGAATGTGGGGAGGATGTTCAGTTGACAGGAGTATCTGGATAATTTAAGAGGTGTAGACCTGATCAGTCCCGACGAGTTGGCCTATAATTACTATCTCCTCAGAGATCTCCACGCAGCCCCGTGGGCAGAGCACTGGGGTGGGGGGTCCGTGTAGGGCAGGGGTCACCCTAGCTGGGCTGCACAGGCTGCTCCCTCACTTACCAGATGTGTGAATGTGGGCCAGGTCACTTAACCTCCCTCCTGGGTAAAATGGGATAACAGTTCTGAGAACATTGTGGCTCACGGGGAGGAGCCAGTGAGTTGGTATAGAACAGCGGCTGGCGCCCAGAAGGGCCCACGAATGTCAGCGGCCATGGTTCTCTTTGTTGTCTTGTTATCATCACTGCTATTATGCACACTGCTATTGTGCAACCAACAGGGACCATTACCATTAGCCATTGAGAGGGTGTTAGAAGGCCACAAAATATCCCAGCATCCACATCTAGCCCTGTGGTTCCTACTTTCTTTCTTTTTTTTAAAATTGTATTTATTTGTCAGAAAGAGAGCACAAGCAGGGGGAGCAGCAGGCAGAGGGAGAAGCAGGCTCCCCACTGAACAAGGAGCCCCATGTGGGCCTCAATCCCAGGACCCTGGGATCATGACCTGAGCCAAAGACAGACGCTTAACCAACTGAGCCACCCAGGCGCCCTTCCTTTTTAGGACTCTTAAGGAAGCATGCATTGTTGCAGGTGGAAATCCAAGAGGGAACTTCATTACTCACTTTATGGGACCAGTAGAAATGAGTGTGCCTGGTTAGCCCTTCACCATCCACTGCCAGGTGCCAGAGCAGGGAGCTGAGAAATGGAAGAGCAATGCCAGGAGTCTGATGAGGGGCAGGGGGAGGGGTGGGGGCTGGGAGGCCAAACAGGGAAGAGCCACTAAGGAGAATGATCCTAGAAGCACCTCTACCATGGAGCACGGGCATTGGGCCCACACTTCCTTTGTATCAGTGCTTCTCAGACTTTAATGACGTCCACATCACCTGGGGCTTGTTAAGCCCCAGCTTGCTGGTTCCCACTTGTTTCTGATACGTGGGTCTGGGTGGAGCCCAAGATTCTGCCTGTCTGGCAAGTTCCCAGCAGGTGCTGGTGTTGCTGATCAGGGAATGTATATAGAGAACCACTCACTGCTTTAGACCAATGATCTTCAACTGTTTTAAAGCCAAAGAACACTTTGATCAAACGAAATCTTTCGGGGGCAAAAATAAAGGAACAAGATGATGGTGTAGGGTCAGGGGTGCCCTGCTAGACACTACCTAAGGCACGATTCAAGCTGACTGGAAATTCTCAAGTTCGCTTTTGGCTTTAGACCAGCCACCAGAGAGCAGCCAGTCCAGGCCTCGTGTTGTGGACCCTGAAAATAACTGGTTACAAATTGCATGGTATTTGGGGTGGGCCCTCCCCACAACCTGTGTTTTAACAGCCCTCCAGATGCTTCTGAACTTGTTAAAGTTTGGGAACCACTGGTCCACACCACTTGCGGTGGGCTCAGTTACATGGGGGTGGCCCCACCTCTGCACCATCCTAGAGGAGAGTCCCAGCTGTCCCGAGCTCCCTATCTGCTGTTCCTCCACCTGCCTCTCCCAGAATACTGCGAACACACCCAGACTTGTGTCCGAGCCCACCATCCTCTCCCCCAGGCCTGCCTTCTTCCTGTGCTCCCCACCTTGGGAGGAACGTGGTCATGTTGATTGCTCACTATGCGCCTAGTACTGACAGGTGTTCTACGCACATTAACTCCAAACCAAGGTAGATAACAGGTTTCCCACTTTATAAATAAGAAAATAAAGGCTCCAGGAAGTGAAGCATCTCACCTGAGGTCACCCAGCCAGCATGAGATTCAAACCTGTTTCTGGGGCTAGCATAGCCATTATTTTACACCAAAACCAACCACCCAGCAGACAAAGCTAGGCACTCACTCACGTCGGGACACTTTGAGCCAAAGATTTATTTTAGTGGGCGTTTGACCTTTTTAGAGAAAAGACTGATGGCTTTTATCAACTGTGAGCCAAAAAAAAAAAAAAAGATCATGAAATCCAAAATCCTATAACAACGAAAATAATAAAACAGTAATTATTCCAGAAGTCTATTTTCTACACTAAGACTCTTGCCTCCTGATTCTAGGGAGGGGCTCAACTGTGTCCTGGTCAGCTCAGCTTTGCAGGAAAGGAGCAACTTCATCCCTTCCACGGGCAGCTCTTTTCTCAAATTCAACCCTGCCTGACAGCACCCCCACCCCCAAGGCTGGTGTCCCTTCATTCCTGAGTGTGCAGTGACCCCATGTGGCCATTTCCCAATGCAGCCACTTGCTGATAGTTCATCATTTAAAAAAAAAATCATCAGATTGATGTCTTTTGCTAGAAGTTTTGCTTTCATTCCACCGAGGAGGCAGGCAAAACCAGCAGCTCTGACTGAGAAGAGACAGGCTGAACTTGCAGGAACAAATTTCGTTCCAGCATGCTGACCACAGGAACCCTTGAACTCAGCAAGTGGGCTGAGAGCATCCTCTCAAGGCAGCATTTGGGGGACAGCAAAATGGTGATACGATGATCAGGACAGCCAACCTCAAGGTCCATTTCTGCCCTCTCTGCTCCCCTCCCCACTGGCTCCTTCCTCCAAAAGGCCACCACCCCCAGCCCCCACCCCAGACGAGGCTGTTGCCTCCTAGAGAAAAGATAAAAGCAGGCAGGTGCCACCAAGGAAACTCTGCTGTGGTATAAACTCCAGACTCAGGAAGTGGAAATGGGGGCCTGCCATATGAGAGTTGGGAAGGTCCATGGGCATGATCTAAGACACCCCTTTATTTTATAAATCAAAGTGAGGGCCTAGAAGTGTTAGGAAGTCTCTCCTTAAAGCCACCCAGCAAGGATTTGCATATGGCTGTCAAGTCACGGTGGCTTAAAGAAGGTAAGGGTTGTTTTCTCTCACACTGAGATGGGGAAACTGAAAGGCACTCCATTTTTAGAAAGGCTTGGTCTCTGCTGTTTTTCTGCTAGGCCCCATTTACTCATGTTCTATATTTTGCATCTGAATAAACCAAAGAAGCCATGTTCCCACTTCAAGGGGAAAGCAAGAAAGTTCATCATTCTCTGAGTTTTGTCCTAGGCCCCCAGACACCTGATAACATCTAAGAAGAGCCGGACCTTAGCTTCAAACAAAACTTGGCTGATGCTGGCATTTATACCCCCTACCTTCGGTGATTTATGAAATAACACCTATCATTCACTTCTCACTTGCCTTTGATTGGGCCCTACCCTGGATTCCTGAAGGAACACATATCCTGGACCCCTTTCCAATATAAACCCCTAACCCCAAGTGACCAGGAGACTCATTCTCCTTTCCTTTCTGAGTCTCCCAGACATTATGTCTGATATACTCTATTACTATTCAGCAAACTCTGTTTTCACTTTCTCCAATTCACCTTTGATTTCTATCCTGTGCAAAACCAAGGACCCTCTTGGCTGGTCTTGTAGGACCCCTCTGGGTCTTCAGACCCAGCCTGCCTGAATCAATATTAACAGAAGTCCCTCAGAGGTAGGTGGCCCAGGACCGCTATGGTGTCTCCACAATGTCATCTGAGACCCAACTGCTCTGCCCTCTGCTTCATCAGCCCTGAAGAATAAATTCTATCTACAGGGTCACATCATGGTCACAATATGGCTGCTAGAGACTCACCCATTGATTCTGAGTTCCATGCAGAAAAAAGAAAGAGCAAGAGTAAAACTTCATTTGCCAGAGGTGAGAACTTCCTTTAAAATAGTTTTTCCTATTTTCCAATAACTTCCCTTATTTCTTATTGGCCATCCCTATCTGTAAAAAGAGATTTGGAATTGTAGTTCTGTAAGCTGGGCACCTTGCTAAGAAAGAAAGGGGAGAGACGCCTGGGTGGCTCAGTCACTTAAGCAGCCGACTCTTGATTTTGGTTCAGGTCATGATCCCTGGGATCGAGCCCCGTGTCGGGCTCCATGCTCAGCTTGAGGATTCTTTCTCCCCTTCTCTGTTCCTCCCCCCACTCTCTCGCTCTCAAATAAATAAATCTTTTTTCTTTTCTTAAAAGAAAAAAGAAAGAAGGAGAAAGAAGACACAACTAAAAGCCTCCTCTGTAAGTAGGGGTGACTACAATGCCCACTATTTCTTCAGCGCCTACTGTGCTTACGTGCACCATCTCATATATCCTCAGAATAGCCTGCCAGACAGAGTCTGTTATTCTATTTCACAGGTGAGAATAATGAAGCTTAGTGAGGTTGTCACCTGCACTACAGCTAGTGAGAGATGGAGACAAACTCTGAACCTAGATCTTACTCCAGATTCCGTGGTCTTGAAACCGAGCAACGTAGGATTAATGAGGTTGAAACCAGCAGAAAGTTTAAAGCTTGTTTTTCAGAGAACTGTTTCCCACTAATAAGCTACTGTGTCTTTCCAGACCCCACTGTCAAATCCACCAGCTGTCTCTGCAGAAGCTTGGACTCAAGGTCTGCTGATATGGTTCCAGCCTGGGAACAAGCAAGGCTCCATATTCCTTACCCAAGATAATGAGCCCAAGACCCATCCAGTTTATTCTGGCTCTCGGATCATGCCCATAGCCCCTGTCCTTGCTCTAAGAGAACCTCTTGACATCAGGGGCTGAATTCCTCCTGGTTCTGATTTTAAGTCTCCACCCCAAAGTGAACATGGGATGCATGTTGCCTCTATGTTTGTTCAATGCACGCGCTCCATCTTTCCTCATGAGTAGTCTTAAGTTTTCCTGCCCTTCTCATTAATATGTATTTCACCTCCTACCCTGAATCTCCCCTTTTAAAAAACCCCGCTCCTTAACCCAGAACCCGGGACATCTCCCAGACCTATCTTGTCTTTGGACATCAGTCCACCATCTCCCCAGGTCGCTGGCCTCCCGAATAAAGTAATTTTCCTCTCCAACCAACACTTGTCTCTTGAGTATTGGTTTTTGCAGTGAGCAGCTGAACTTGGCTTTCGGCAACAGTCCTAACATTACAGCACCAGGCGCAGGGGCAGAACCGCAGGACTCCCCAGGGTATAGGTATTTTGCCATAAGAGTTCTATTCCAAAGCTGCTCCTGGGCATTTATCATTGATTTATCCTTGGCAGTCCTCACTGATGCCTCATTGTAAGCAGAGAGAAACGACACTACAACATCCTTTTGAGGAGTAGGGCGTTTCTGCCCCCGCCACTGCTGTCATAAAGGACAGAGCATTAGCTCTAACAGTCTGGTCTAAATAAACAAGTTCGCCCAGGTGCATTTCACCCAGATCCTTTCTCTGCTTCCTGCCCTGCTGCTGACCTTGTAATCTGGGTGAAATCTTCCCATGACTCTGGGCTATTTCGGGTTGACATCCCTTCAGTCTGTCCTTTTTTACTATTTGCATGCTTGAGTCCAGAATTGTAAGAAATCATTTAAATGTATAAAATAGACCAATCCTTTTGTTTGTAAAAAAAAAAAAAAAAAAAAAAAGGCTCTTGGCTTCAGAGAAGAACTCCTTCCAGGGTTCCTTTAACTGGAGGTCTCCGATATTTTAAAGTATAAAATATTTTTAAGTTATCTAGTTGGCAGAGAAACTTAAAATGAGACTGTGTGACACTGTCAAGTGACGATCCAACGGAAATCACGAGAAAGCACAATATAGATCAATGACAAAATGGAGCTGCATTGACAACCAGAATTTTCCCACTCATCTCTCCTATAAAGGGAAGTCCAACTCTGCCTAGCATTTCTGATAATGAAGAGGAACGTAGACAGTCTGGTCTCTGGAAGCACTCCACTCCACGATCAATTGCCTGGGCAATGGCGTTTGCGCTTTGTTCTCCTAAAGCCATTTGTCATGGGGTCTCACTTAAGACTTTTATTATTTTGGTGAAGTTCTTTGGAAAACCATCAGGTGCACGCAGAAGGCCTGACGGGAACCCCTGCGGGCAGCGCACTCAAGCCTTTGCAGTACTGCAGCGCGTCCAGCAGATGGCGCAAAACATCTCTTGTCCTTCGGAAGGGATCTTCAAAAATGGACGCTTCCTCCCTCATTGCCCCCCCTTTCCTCCCTTCTGTTCTCTCCCTCCCTTCTCTATGTCCCTCCCTTTCTTCTTTTATTCATTGATTCATCAAATATCTATGAACGCCTCAAGCTGAGCTCTGTGCAAGATAGTGGGCAAACGAATTAGGACAAGGTCCTTGCCTTTTGAGGCTGACAGGTTGCTAAGGGAGTAGTATCATTCTTGAGCTCAGCCTATAGGTTTTAGAGTTTGACCTGTCTTGTCTGTCTTCAGGTCCCAATTGCACGCTTACTGTGACCTTGTGCAAAGCCTCAGTTTCCTTATCCGCAGAATGGAGATACAGTAGATCACCCCATGAGGTTTTCATAACGTTGGAATAAATGCGTTAGCATATAGGAAGCACTTAGCACATAAAAATCCTCAAAATGTTAACCCATGTAACTCATTCTCTCATGCATGCATTTATTCCATAGGCATCTGTTGTATGTAACCGTGTTAAAAGACCATCCTTGTTTTGAGAGGTCCATTGTAGATACAAGGAACCTGCCTGTGCTCTAGGGAGTTGTGCTTAGTGTGAATACTTGTTCAATATATTTCTGAATACCTTCCCCAGTGGAAGAGTAAGAATCTGTCAAAACTGAAATTGTAAAACCAGCTTAGATTATAAGGGGAAAAAAGCAGGCTTGATGTTAGCCAGGCTTGGAGGACAGACTCAGAGAGACAGCTGCAGGGTTCCCAGGGAACAGCATTTCTCCCAAAGGTCAGGCTGCATCAGGAAAATGCCATCGAACCCCTGACGTCCCAGATCCACTTTGTTCCTCTTCTCCTTTACTGGGGACACCCAAACACAGAACCACTGTGGCTTGGGTGGGGCCCCACTCTGAGCTAATCCTAAACCACTCCTCCCACTGCAGAAGCAGCCGCCAACACACCACTGATCCGCCTCCCAAGAGTCCTCCGCCCTCCCCCTCGCTGAACAGTGTTCCATGGCTCTACGAGAGTGTCCTCCCAGGCAGCAAATAGGATTTTGTCAGACCACAGGGTATGCCTCTAAAAAGGGAGATTCACGCAGTTCTCCCAGGACCATCCCTGGGATAGAATTTTGTTCACTCACAGATGGGGGCACAAAGGCCTCAGGCCAGTCCCCCCCCCCATTCCTCCAGGTTTATGATGATTCCTTCCAGGCCCAGTGACAGTAGGAGGACAATCCACCAGGTGGAGTGGGCTCTGGGGCAGGTGACACCTGTGCAGTCTTGAACATGGGTTTGAGGGTACCCCGATGCTCCATTTCTGGGACCTAGGCCAACAAATGAGTCTGGCCCTTTGCAGGCCTGTGGAGCCGCTAGTTCTGGCTCAGTGGCTGGTGGCTCAGTTGCTTGCTAGGCAGTGCTAACTGCTCTTCTGTTCCACCCAGTGTGTCCCCAGTGCCGTGTTAGGGCACAATGGCCTATGGGATACCAGGGTCCTCACTCTCCTTGAGTAGGGAGGGGCAAGAAATGCTGCTCCTTCCTGGCCAGGTGGGCTGTTGGGGCCTCTGTCTCATTCTCTAGAAGTGGAGCACCGCATGCACGATGCTGGGGGCAGAGCCCCCACTTCACGACTGGGAAGAAGAAGAAAAGTGGGTTCCAGGAAAGGAAATCTGGCCTGAGTATCCAGCAGGACAAGTTGTGAGTGTGGTGAAATATGTGGGTGGCTCAGTTGGTTGAGCATCCAGTTCTTGGTTTCAGCTCAGGCCATGACTTCATGGGTCGTGAGATCGAGTCCCATATCGGGCTCCCCACTCAGTGGGGAGCCTGCTTGAGATTCTCTCCCTCTCCCCCTCCCCCACAACTCGTGCTCTAAAATAAACAAATAAATCTTTAAAAAAACACATTTCACATTACAACCCATGCCATACCATAGTTGCTCAGGACTGTAGCCAAACACATTCTGTATGCAGTGCATTCTGCAGTTTTCTGTTCTCTTCTGTTTTATATCATTGCTTGGAAATGATGATCACAACCCACTATATTGACAATACAACATACTAATGACCCCGGACTAGTTGTCATCACTGACAATGGCTCCACGTTTCCATTGGCTAAAGTGCCCCTAAATCCAATAGAGCTCAAGGAGGGGCACTTTTGGTTACACAGGGGCTTAGGGTCCCTCCCTTCCCACTGATCTGGATGTGGCAATTTCCAGGGGTGGAACACTCAGGATCCTCAAGTGGTTTCTGCAGAGCATCAGGCTGGGGGGGCTCTCTTTCTGCCCAGCTTAAGGCCCCCCTCCCACTAGCGGGAAATGGGGGCCTAGACACCGCTGGACCTGGGTTAGTCGCCCACCCGGGGTAGACACCAGGAGGACTTGTGTCTGAGCTCCTTTTCCTCTTGACTTTGCTGATGCACCTGGTCTGGACTCGGGCTGAGGCTTTGGAGCATGCTTTGCTGGCTCACCTCCTGTGGGCTCTGCAGCTCTCCCTCACTACCATGGGCAAGAATGGCTCAAAATGCCACATGGTGAAGAACAGTCACTTCTTTGGGTGCTACATTTTGCTTTTATGTAGCTTTATTCATGGGTTGATTTCAATTGGAGCAGGGACCTGGGGGGGGACCTCAGGGCCTCTCAGAGCCTGTTCTCCTGTAAACCTCATCTCGGGAGGGGGAGGGGTCTTGCCTTGACGGGAGGTAGGTGGCAGGAAGAAAACACCATAGAACCAGTTCTGGGTACAAACCAGGTATCCCCCAACCTAAGTACCCCCTCCCTCCCTCGAGCTGCAAGGCCCTGGCTCCAGCCACATGGATTGTACTCTTCCGGAAAACAAATCACCAAAAAAGTTACATTGGCCAGCAGCAATCTGGAGGCCCTCAGTGGTGAGCTGAGATTGTCAGGGTCTGCTGTTTATTTCCAGGGCTCTGTTGATGCTAATTGTTAGGCTCTGCTCCTCAGGCTCTTCCTGGAAGTAAGACATTTTCTCAAAAATGCATTTCTGAAAGCGTCTTGAAGTGGTGAAGAAGTAAAGGGACCCGGAAACACAGCATGGACCTGCTCTCCTGTGCCTCTCCCTCGTGGTGGCGTCTGTCCCGGGGAAGCCCGTGCACTTGGCACCTGACCTCCAGCTTCAGGCTCTGTCTGGGGGAGTCGGCAACACTGTGGCTGCTAGGGGAAAGAAAGCAGCTGCCTGCTTCTGTTTCCTGTCTAAGCCCCTCCATTTCTTCCCCCCTCCCTTCTTTCTGAAACAATGGCCCATCACTTTCTACTTTTTCCAAAGTCAGCTTCCACGGTTTCATTTGGAATACAGAGCGCTCGGGCAGTGCCAGGCTGCGCAGCTCATAGCAACCTTGGGTGGAGAGCCAAGGGGTAAGAAGTCAGTTTTTCTCTGGACAGAACGGTCTCACCCTCCCTGCCAAGAGGGTGGCAAAGCGGGTGGGCCAAGTCCTGGAAAGACAGCCATTCTGGAGTGTATGCGTTCCCCGCTGCTGCTGACACAAATGACCACAAAGCTGTTATCTTTCGGCTCTGGGGGTCGAAAGTCTGACATGGGTCTCACTGGGCCCAAATCAAGGGACCCTCGTGATTACTTGGGCCCACTCAGATCATCCAGGATAGTCTCATCTCAGAATCCTTAATTCATTCAAGTCTGCAAAGTCCCTTTTTGTGTGTAAGTTAACATCTTCCCAGGTCTTGAAATGAGGACATGGACCATCTTTGGGGGGGGGGGGTCATTCTTTTGCCTACCCCTGGCTCTGGCTCTCAACAGTCAGCCTGTGGGCACTTAGACAGGCACTGAGCTCTTAGGCTGCAAGTCATGAGGAGCCTGGGAACCAAGGTAAGGCTTTCCTCCATGGCTCAGTCTGGGTTTGGAGGAAATCTTGCTGGCCAAGAGAGGTCCACCAAGTCCTTGCTTTGTGCCCTTGTTCTGTCCCAGGTCGCTGATAGCCCCAAATGTCTGATTTGGTCACAGATACATGCTTTTGTCATTAACACATTCTGCAGCCCATGTGTTTCCCTGATGTGAGTGATGTTGCAGGCTGGGTTCTGGGAAAAGGACTCTGGATGGAGAGTGGTGTGCAGATTGTTTATTAAGGAATGCACCTGTAATCAACACTATGGAAGGGAAAGGAAGCAGACGGAAGTGGGCAGAGAGAGAAGCCGAACGCCAGCACAAGCCCAGCAGCAGCCTGGGCTGACTCCCCCGGAGAGCTCTGGAGCCAGAATGATCCTTCAGAGATGTCCAAGAGTGGCAGAGAGGGCCAGGCCTTTGTACTCCCAGATTGGTCAGTCATGGGACGTGAGCTCCCAGGAACTCTCTGCACTTGAGACAATTCTGGGAGGGTCAGAGGGCTAAAGGCTCCATGCTGCCAACGCTCCCAGCCGCTAGAGCGACCGGTCCTGCCCTGAAAGGGATCTGGGCAGCACATGCCAGTGCTCACTGCGGCCCACGCCCTTGTGCCTCTCAGACGCATTTCTTCATATTCTGTTTGGGAAGCAGCTCCTTCAAGATTCCGGCGGGCCTCTTTTCCTGGAGGAAACTGAAAACAAGATTGGTAGGGTGCTTTACAGCTCCTGCCTCTGTTGCTGGTCCCAAGGCCACAGCGGAGGGGCACTACCTCCCTCTGCACCATCCATTCCACTCTCCCTCACCTCAGCCAGCACGTCTGCTGCTCTCACGCCTTCGCTGACCCAGAAGTACGCACCCTCGGCTACCCACCCTTCATAGGCTGGGGTTGCTGCACTTGTTCCTTTTCCAACAAAACTGAGCAAGGGAGTTCCAAGGGGTCACCCACATGGATCCCCCCATTCCTCTCTTCCCCAGTGCATAATCCATTCCTTCTGATCAGAGTCAACTACCACCATCAGGATGGGGACTCTCTTCCTGCTTGCTGGTCACTTTGTCGTGTCTTGATGAAATGGCAGCTTGTAATCCGATGCGTCCGATGGTGCTCCTGGGCAGAAATCTGCCTCTGGAAACCAAGATGCCTCAACCTACAGAGCTCGAAACGAGGCTATGGGAAGTATGGATGCTCCAGGTAGGTCACTGGGAGTTCCTGGAACCAGCTCTTGGTTCCCAGACCTGTGCGTTCTTCCCACTGGGAACATGGCACCACATAAAGGTGCTGGATCCCACATGTATCCTACATCCTGGGGGATGGCATCCCATTCCTGTAAAGCAGTATCTCCAAGGGGCCAATATTCCCATAACAGGCCATAACAAGTCGCCATCAGGGGCTCGATGTGGATAGGAGTCCATGGCCACAGGCCCACTCCTGCCTTTTTGCCGTGAAGAGGATCTCTAGAGCTTACCTGATACGTGACACCCCCCATGCTATGCATCACACACTCCCTAAACACGTAGCGGTGGTTCTGTTGTCGGGAAAGGTAAATCGATACCCAGGGTGTCTATTTCTGTCAGGATGCATTACTGGCCCTTTCAGAGTAAAAGGGGTCCAATGTAGTCAGTATTCAACCAAGTCTCCTTGAGGGATTAGGTCGGGTCAGAGACTCAGCTTGTGTCTCTGTGAACAGCAGATTGGACCTTTGGTGGCATCAGTAGATACCTCAGCTTTGGTAAGTGGAAGCCTGGGTCACTGGGCCTGTTCACAGCCTTCATCCCTGCCACCACGGTGTCAGCACTGGGAGGATCAAGAGCCTGGCTGCATCCTTCTGCCCCCCTGGAGGCTCAGTGCCTCTCCTGGGGTGAATGCTCTGCAGTTAACACTACAGGTCACGTGAGTCTCCTCACACTCTGCCTACTGTTCCCGTACGCCCATCCACATGCCTCCTCCAGACCCTGTCCCTCATCTGCCAGTCGTCTTCCTTCCAGGATCTTGAAGCCAGACAAGCCACTTGTCACTGCCCGTGGGTCCATATCTATTCTGATTTAGGCCTACTTTTCTTTCCACCCAAAATGGACAACCAGGTGTTGTGCCCCAACTTCTGCCCATTGGGAGGTTTTCCCCTCCTTACTCCCCTCCTTACTTGCATGTTGGTTAGATATGTAACATGGTGCCTCCAAAATCTAAAGAGGCTTTCAAGATTCTGTACTGTTTTCTCCACATAGCAGGTGCAATAATTTGTCCTTTACTTTGGATGGGGGGCCCTGGATGCCTCTCATTACTGAACCCCTTCAAAATGTCACTGATGTGGCACGCCCTGAGTCTTTGTGGGGTTTCTCTCCCACCTTCTGGAATGCATGTATTTTACCTGGGCCTTCCATGTGCTAGCCACTTCTTGCTCATCCAGTTTGATTAGGATCAGATCATCGTGCAGTGGATTACTGTGATGTTCTGTAGAACTCCTAGATGGTCCAGAGCTCTTCAGACTATCTTATGACACGGCAGAAGGTCAGCATTGGTCCAAAGGCAAGACTGCAAATGTATACATTATTTGTTTCATGTGACTGCAAAGGGCCTCTTTCTTCATAGGAAATGTCTTGCTAAATCAGTATCTGTATACCATGGGCCTCAGCACAAGTGAACATGTCCTAGCAAAGACAGAACATCTGGCATGGCAGACTGCAGTCAGGACTAATACTCAGCTGAGTTCCGAGGAGTCTGCTCTCGGGGCGCCTGGGTGGCTTAGTCGTTAAGCGTCTGCCTTTGGCTCAGGTCATGATCCCAGGGTCCTGGGATCGAGCCCCGCGTGGGGCTCCCTGCTCCGCAGAAAGCCTGCTTCTCCCTCTGCCACTCCCCCTGCTTGTGTTCCCTCTCTCGCTGTGTCTCTGTCAAATAAGTAAAAAATAAAAACAAAAAAAATAAATAAATTAGAGGAGTCTGCTCTCATTTGCCAGGATCCACCAGGATTTTTCAAGGGCTAGACTAGTATATTAAATGGAGAAATGATGGGACCACTATCTCTGCATTCTTTTGATATTTAACAGTGGCACAAATTTCTGCCATCCCTCTGAGACAGGATACTGTTTTAAGATAACCATCTTGGCTGAGGGAGTGGGGGAGCAGTTTCAGAGGCTTCCGCTTGGCTTTCCCACTAGGATAGCTCTGACCTCACAGGCTCCGGACACTAAAGTAGGTCTATTCTGTTTATACACTCGGCCATGAGAGAAATGGCCACTGGGCAGATCTGTGAAGCGAGTAACCCATGGTGACTTGGATCCTGACCGGGACATTACTACTTGGTCCTCATATGCTCCACTCCAGTGGGGGTACCACAATGGTGCTTTATGTGCCTGGAAAACAATGTGGGCTTGGATCCCGTGTCCAAGAGTCCTTGAGATGTGAGGATTCCTCTTCCCCTGGTGCGCTGTTAGCTGAATGAATGTCTATCTGAAGGTGTCTTTGGGGAAGGACCCGGGGAAACTTACCATGGCGTTACAGTCCCCTCCCGTCAGAGAGCTGGTTATCGTCTTCGTTCAACAGATTCTGGGCCTGAAACTGACTCAGATATGGAAGTTGGGCAAAGGAATGTGAATTTGTATTGGGGCAACTCTCCTTCACCTCTTGATTTCTTTTAGCAGTACAGACTGAGTAGCTCCCTTGTTGGCTGTCCATCTATTTTGCCCTAGGGATCCCTTGTTTTGATACCCATCCTCGTATCTATGGGTCAACAGCATCCCTCCCTCCACACCTTGGGCATCGCCACATATTACAGCAACTGTTCACCTGGCTTCTAGCAGTTCCATGCTGTCACGTGGCCTCTCTTGCTTTGGAAGTCCATAATCCTAACTGCCATCAGTGGGCTGAGTTCTCTAATGCCCTTTCCTACCATCAGGTCTGGCTGGATTTTAGGGCTGCCGGGACTCCTTTCATTAGGGCACCCTCCCATCTCCTGAGGTCCTTGTTAGTGTGTTAAATACATCCTGAATCCTAGGAGACTGCTCCCAAATTGATCAGCATTCTTTTAAGCAGGATATATTCCAATCCCTTTGATGGAGCATCCCAAAATCCCATCCCATCAGGTCGCCTGCCTTCTACTGGTACACATGGGCTAGATCTTTCTATTGCTTTGGGATGCAATACTCTCCCCAACCACTTTATCAGACTCTGAATATCCCTGGGTGACTTTCACTGTGATTTAATCCTATTATAGGCTTAGTGACCAGGAGGGTAGGTGGGGTACAAGGGGTATCAGAGGATCCTGAGGGGTAAAAAGTGTTAGTCCCTATAGGAAGGAGCCTTTGTATCATCTCTAAGCTACTTTTGTGGATAGGTCATGTAAATAAAAAATAAATCTTTGCCATTTGAAGACAATGAGATTGGGGGGATGCTTGTTACTGTAGCATCACATAGTCTATCCTGACTGATACATCTTGATCGCATGCTGAAAGAAGGGAAAAGATATTTCAAGTCTCAAGAACATAAAAAGGAACCATTTTTTTCCCAGAATAGTATGACTTTTTTTTTAAACATGTTGATTAAACAGTCATTCTGAGTACACATATGTAGATGAGTTAGATAATTTTTTTCATATCTCCATGTCCTTGGTTAGTTTCACCAAATTCACTGGCTCAGGCCCCCGTTTGCTAACACAGTCACCAGCCCCGGAGGGAGACCAAGAAGAGGGCACTGAGGTGGGCCATGGGGCTGGGAATGGGAAAATTTCTGGATGAAAAGCCAATGTTAAAACTGAATTAAATAAGGGGCGCCTGGGTGGCTCAGTTGGTTAAGTGACTGCCTTCAGCTCAGGTCATAATCCCAGGGTCCCAGGATCGAGCTCCGCATTGTGCTCCCTGCTCCTCGGGGAGCCTGCTTCTCCCTCTCCCTCTGCCTGCCGCTCCCCCTGCTTGTGCTCTCTCTGTCAAACAAATAAATAAAATCTTTAAAATAAAAACTGAATTAAATAAAAAATTCAGTTTCTCAGCCACGCTAAGCACAGCTTAAGTGCTCAACAGCCACCTAGGTCTAGTGGCGACTATACTGGACTGCACAAATAAACATTTCCATCATTCCAGAAAGTTCTGTGGGACAGTGCTAAAGGATTTAAGATTCGGCACTCCATGAAATACATTGGAAAATGCCTGAATCTTCCAGCTCATATATAAAAGAACATCAGTTTAGTTTTTCCCAAATTTGGCAGCAATCCTAATAATTTAAATGGCATAACCAACAACTTGTGGAAACTAAAAGAAACTTCTAAATCATAAAGTTCTTTCAACAACCACAAGAGAGGAAGAATTTGAATATCATTCTCTCGAGAAACTAATACAAAATTATCATAGGTAGAGATGATCAAAGTAAATGCAATCAAAAAAAAAAGAAAGAAAAAAGGAAGAAAATGAGCACTGGGTGTTATGCACAAACAATGAATCATGGAACACTACATCAAAAATTAATGATGTAATGTATGGTGATTAACATAACAATAAAAAATGACTGTGAAAAAAATGAAAAAAAAAAGACTACATAAAAAAAAAAAAGGAAGAAAATGTATCTTAAAGGTGCCAGGCCATTAATAAAAAAAAAAAGGTGCACTTAAAGGTGCCATGCCATTAATAAAAATAGTCTTCAGTATTTTGCAATGAGTGTGATATGCCAGCTTTCAAATTTTTAACTTACTCCTTTTAAGATTCTTTATAAATATACATTTTCATAACCTAACTCTATTTGCACTTTTATATTCCTTTTCTTATTAAGTCCTACCCCCCATTCACTCCCCAAAAAACTGTATAAGCCTTAGTTCCTATAAAGTCTTACATGCCCTGGATAGAACCATTCTCAAAAAGTAATTTTTGTTTTTAAGGCAAAGCCACTGATAGCCCCTTCCCTTATTTTCCTAATACTGAATTAAGCTGGAATAGCTCCACATCTGTACTGGGTTGAATAGTGTTCCTCCAAATTTCATATTCAACTGGAACTGTGAATGTGACCTTCTCTGGGAACAGTCTTTGCAGAGGTAATCAAGTTAAGATCCCATTGGATTACGATGGGCCCTAAATCCAATGACGGGTGTCCTTATAGAGGAAGAGGGGGACATGGACACATACACGAAGAAAGCCGTGTGATGACAGAGACCGCGTAGTCAGGTTGCCACAAGCCAAGGACTGCTAGCAACCACCATGAGGTAGAGGAGGCAAGGAAGAATTCCTCCTGGGGCCTTCGGAGGAAGTGTGGCTGTGCTGATGCCCTGATTTGGGACTTCAAGTCTCCAGAACTGTGAAAGAATACCTTTCTCTTGTTTTAAGCAACCAAGTTTGTGGTAATTATGGAGCAGCCATCGGACATGAATACAATATTCTACGCGTTGAACTGATCTAATTTCCAGTCATTGTACCCTATAACTTGGGTGTAATTATTTATTAAAGAGCATTTACAACACTGTAAGTTTTATTTACTCCAAATATCACATCTTAGATATAGAGTTTTAATGAATGAAAATCAACAGTATAAGAATACATGAAATAAATATTGTAACATTTAAGACTGGCCTCACTTAAGCAACAAAATGCCAAAAACTGTTATTACATCTTTAACCCTGACTTGAGCTTAAAAAATAAAAGGCCAGAAGAATAATCTACATTACATGAATGTGGTAACACATTGTCTATCTCTAAACAGATAAAAGCATAATTTTTAAGTTTATCTACATGGACTTATGGGTTCAAACCTGCTCTTCTAATTAAGAAGAGAAAAATACACATCAAATTTTTAACTGGTAAAATCATTTCACAGCTATAAAAGATGCTAATGACACCACCCTCTACTAGCAAAGAACAACTATACAAATAGAGCTTTCCAACCTACCTATTAACAATTTTTTTTCCAGAGTTCAGTGAAGTATGGGTTGGGGAGCTAGGAGATGAGGAGTATGAGAGGAGAGCTAAGCCAGTCACTGATCAGACGTTAGCATACAAAACTTGACCAAACTATTCGAGTTAAAGGACAAGGGCCCCAGTGAAATATTTCAAATAATCCCCAAAAGTAAAAGGTAGAGATAATCCATGTTGCAAATGCCATTTTTGTCCTTAAGGGCCACATATGCCGACTCAGCCTCATGACTTAGACTCCCTCAGGGGATTCTGCTGTTACCCAGGTTCGCACTCTTTACCTGGGGGCGGCCTTATGCCAAGGAGGCTCCCTGCTGAGCTCCGCACACACAGAGGCCTGTGCCCCTGGCCCAGGCCCCACTCCTGCACAGAAGTACCTACTCGTTGGAGAGTACACCTCTCTTACAGAGGCTGTAGCCAAAAATGCTAGAATGAGCTTCTTTAATCATGTTTTTTAAATCTTTTGTGACATTTTGGCAACTTGGGGCCTCCCTGACTGTGGAGAGACTGCTGGTCTGGTCTGGCCAGTTCTTAGAGACAACAAAGGGCCCCCCTACCGATTACACCCTTCATGTGAAAACGAACCAATCCAGAGCCCCCACTCTCACCTGCTTCCTTTATCTGGTTCTTACACTCCAGGAGGCAGTATTCCTCTGCCCTAATCACCCAGGGTCAGCACCCCACAACTAGAGGTCAGTCAGCCCTATAGCCAAGAGCCCCTGGACATTACCCAAACTAGCCAATCCTAAAATGTTCCCTTGCCCTGCCTGGCCTTTGCTGCAAAAACACTAAGGGCTCTCCCCCAAACTTTCCCAGTGCGCCTGCTTCTGCCTCCTGAGTGGCTCTGGTGCGTCTCCCTGTGGCCTTTTGTGGTATGGCATTAGCTTTTCCATGTTGTCACTCAGTCACCTCCAGAAACTAAAATCCTGTGGGTAGATTTTATCACAACTGGTGCAGCAAGAAGGGTGACTGGTTTTGACAGAGGGACATGCCTCTTCACCGCTCCTGACTCACTAAGTAGCCCCCACCGCCAGCCGCGGGCACACCTGTACTCAGGCAGCTACCATATGCTGACACGGCGTTCCAGCCTCACTTGTAGGAGGACCTCAACGGCGTGCATGTCTACAGTCCTCATTTACTCTTAGGTGCTGCAGCCTAGGCTGATGGTAACCTATGTTCCCGACTTGGCACCTTGTGGGATACATAACTGGACCCATGGCTCCCACATGATTCCCCACCCTGATATGTCTAGTTTCTGGACCGATGACCCTTCAGGGACTAGAATAACCGGACCGACACACAAGGCAGAGGCTTTTACCAACCAGGAGCGAGGACTGACTTCCTCCAGCAGACCGTGTGGGGATGTAAGCCGGTTGACTAAGCCAGCAATGACAAAGTCCGTTGGGGCTGCTCGCCTGAGTTACCTCCCTCCTCATTTTGTGAGCAACTGGTCCCATCACACAGATGCCAACTTCATCCAGACGATCTCTCTTTTAGAAAGTGTCTCTGGCAGAAGTCCAAGTGTTAGCTCCTAGTACACTACAGGGACCCATCAGTGACATGATGTTGAGCGCCCTCCTCATGGAAACCACGGCCCCCCAAAGGCTTAAAAAGTTGTTTCAAGGGGCACCTGGGTGGTTCAGTTGGTTAAGCATCTGACTCTTGGTTTCGGCTCAGGTCATGATCTCAGGGTTGTGAGATCGAACCCTGCATTGGGCCACCAGGCGTGGAGCCTGCTTAAGATTCTCCCTCTCCCTCTGCCCCTGCTCCTGCCCCCACTCACGTTCTCTGTCTTTATTTTTTTTTTTTTTTTTAAAGATTTTATTTATTTATTTATTTGAGAGAGAGAGAATGAGAGACAGAAAGCACGAGAGGGAAGAGGGTCAGAGGGAGAAGCAGACTTCCTGCTGAGCAGGGAGCCCGATGTGGGACTCGATCCCGGGACTCCAGGATCATGACCTGAGCCGAAGGCAGTCGTTCAACCAACTGAGCCACCCAGGTGCCCGTTCTCTGTCTTTCTAAAAATGAAAAAAAGTTACTTCGAGGGCAGATCTCTTTGTGGTCACTTGCCTTTCTGACATTGCAATTTGTCCCCAGACCCAATGCGATATAAGAAACTCCTTCCATGGAGACCAGTAGCTCTTTGTTCAAAGTAAATTCCACCTCAATAAAAAGAGGAGAAAAAGGACGAGACAGAGAAGTCGTCTCTCCCTGCTCCCCTAGGACCTGAGGAATGTTCTCAATTCATCCAAGATGGCAAATCTCCTGGCCAGTGTGTCTGGGCACTCGTGAGTGCTGATGCCTATCAGCACGATACAAGCCTCCTTAAAACTACATGGTCATGGGGCGCCTGGGTGGCTCAGTCGTTAAGCATCTGCCTTCAGCTCAGGTCATGATCCCAGGGTCCTGGGATTGAGCCCCGCATCGGGCTCCCTGCTCCGCGGGAAGCCTGCTTCTCCCTCTCCCACTCCCCCTGCTTGTGTTCCCTCTCTCGCTGTGTCTCTCTGTCAAATAAATAAAATCTTAAAAAAAAAAAAAAAAAACTACATGGTCACAAACTCAGGATGCTGCTGCCACTGCTCTCTTGGATGCAACAACAAATGATACCACAAAATTTCATATAACAAATTATGTAGAATAATTACATATGGAGCAAATATATAAGACTTATATACTAAAATATTTATATAACCAAGAGATTAAAAAAGTGTTCATTGGTTTTTGTGCCTCTACAACCTTAGATGTAGGTTCTAAATTAACTTGAACATTTTGCTAAAATGCACCAATGACAAAACGCCCTAGACTTAATCAACACGGGGTGGGGGGAGGGTGGATTATAGTTATTTATACCTGAGGATTCTGCTAAGTTTAGACACTGTAGCTCTTCTAATCTGAAAAAAAGTAACTGAATAGAAAACAGAAAAAAATATAGGTATGCCTCACTGTAACTGTAGTTTTGTCTCAATTTCCTGTAGGGAGAATACCAACTCCCCTAAAATACCCCATGTACAGATACTCTAACATAATGAATAATAAATTATAATTAATGTAAGTCTTTGTCACTTACAAATTAGACTGATAAAAATGAGACTCCGTGATTCCCCCACCCAACACCGTTAAAATAGTTTACCTGGCCCAAAGTAAGTAAATAAGGTCCTTCAAGAATTAAAATTTATTCTATAAAACCTAATTCACAAAGGGGTGATTATCCCAGTTGCTTCTCCATTTTTGCAGCCCAAATTTGCCTGCTCTTAAACCCAGGGAACATAAAGGTCCTCCATGGTAGATTTCTGCCATCTTGCTGTGGTGGTCCCATGCATTAGGGCCCCAATACTCAATATCCAATAGTCGTAAAATTACTAATTCTGTTCAATCAGTAACTGGTAAATATTTTGCTCTTAGAGGTTCGGCTAGTACACTCTGCTCAGTGCCTACTGCAATAGTCTCTCAGGCACACGTCGCCTTCACCTCAGAGGGACACACCCACCTTCTCCAGGCTCCCTGTGCGCTACCTCAGCAACTTCGCAGACAAGATCTCTGCTGCACCCATCCTCTCTGGGAGCACAGGCACAACATCACAACGATGCCATCCTTGCTCCAAGGAGACTCATCTGACACACTCACCAAGGACACACAAGTCCAACATCTTTCAGTACTTTTTGGGTTCTGATGACCACATGGTCCTCATTTACAAGTTGTCCTTAATCTCACTGATGCTGCTACTTACAGATCAGCCCACTTACATGGGGCTCCTTCAAAAAGACCTCTGAAATCTGACCAAATTAACATCAATGGGCACTGCCCTCAGAGACTCTTTCACTCAAAAGATCTGGGCAACCCCCTCTCAGGTCACTGATGTGGCTATAAGTGGCCCAAAGGGTTTAGATGCAAGAAACTGACCCTCTCAGCCTCATGCTGTGTACCATTAAAACAACAAGTGACTGGCCACGTACCAGACTCTCCTGAAAACAGAGGCTCTCCCAGACACTGGGCTGTATCTCTGTATCCAGATGCTCCCGGGTCAAGAAAGTAGCACCCCACAAGGTCCACATGGGTACTGAGGCCTCCCTGGATATAGGATGGAGCCAAACTCGGGCTCTCTGACATAGTCCACCTACAGGAGGGGGTGGTCTCCCCTGTCCTCAGTCCCGTGCCAGATACTACTGTGTGAGAGGAGGTCACCCTCCCCAGACCCTTGGCTACCTGAGGAGCCCTTGGGATTAACTGAGTGAACAGCAGTGAAAGTTCACAGACTACATGAATGGCATTGCCCACCTTCCTAGAAATGATGGAGAGCTCAGAGGAACACTGCAACTTTCTATCTCCTAGCCAGGATGTCCCTCTAATAAAAGATGGGAGCCCGAGGGTAGGCACATTTGGCCAAACTTTAAGGCAGTCATCTTAGCACTGGATGCTCTGCTCAGCAAACAGCCCCATCTGCATACATATCACAACTGTTGCCACTGCCTAAGGTTGTCCCTGTCAGGATAAAAATCTTGTCCCTCACAGATCTCTAAAACACAAATCAAACTCACACATATACCAGGCCCACAACATAAGCCCTTGCCAGGACACTCCTTATTCCCGTGGAGGTTACAGGCATTATGAATAGTAACCAAGATACACATGTCACTTCTCAGAATATGCAATGCTAGGTTTGGAAAAGGTGTTCAACAGAACTTTCGTGTCCCTGGTAGGTCCCAGACAATGAGTTTAATTGAAAAATAATGATCTCCTCAAATAACTCCTTTTCAAATTCGGGTCTAGCAAACAGACCCCTCGATGGCCCCAATCATGCCCCAGGCCTTAATGTCTCTTAATTCAGGGACTCTTGGTTGATTCACCTCTCATACAAACTTTAAAAAACTCCCCCACCAAAGTATCTGGCAAGGTGATGGGGTAGGTGGTCCCAATGCTCATCTCTCCCACAAAAACAACAAAAGCAACAAAGAAATAACTACACACCAATGGAAATAGCTCCGGGAAAGCCCTGGACTATAAAAAAGCAGCAGCAAAAACCCTGCAGAGCTCAAAACCAGAGGATGGCCACATAGAAAAGTGTAGGAAGCATTTTTACCCGCACCACCCCGACCCTCAGTCCAGAGAGACTCAGAGGGATCGCACCCCACAGGGAAAGGAGAGCAGGGGCCCCCAACAGGGGACAGTCACAGCCTTCGCTACTGAGGACCCCAACAGTCTTTGCCAACGCTGAGCCCAGCTGACGGAGCTGCAAACAGTCACGCAGGGTCTCCTTCTTGGGGCTGGAGCAGTCCCTGTGGTGAGAGCTGCCCCCAGGCTCCTACATCACGGCTTTGACCCACCAGCACAGGGTTGTGCTGCCGCAGCTCTGCATCCCACCCCAGGGTTCTATCTGGGGTTCTGACCCACCATTACTAGGGCAGAGCTGCCACTGCTCTATGCATCGTCTCCAGGCCATGGTCTGACCTGCCATCACAGGCCGAGCTGCCGCTGCTGGGTCCCAAGTCACAGCCCTGCCATGACCGTCCTTTGTGTCCTAAGTCAGTGCATTGATTCTCCATCACAGGGGCTGGGCTGTTGTTACTACTGCTCTGTGCCCTGCCTCCAGGTCCCAAGTCCAGGCGCTGACCTGCCATCCCCAGGCCATGCCACAACAGTTCTGTGTTCCCTCTCGGGTTCCTCAGTTTGGAGCTTTGATCCAGCATAACTGGGGCCAAGCTGCTGTTACTCTGCCCTCTGCCCCCTGCCCCCTGGGGTCAGAGCTGGAACTTTGACACACTCTCCCCAGGATGTGCTGATGCTGTCCCCCACCCCCCTGGGCCCAGGCCACTGCTGTACTCGGTCATCCTAGGGTCTGTGCCATTACTGCATACCGTGCTCCTGGGGCTCAAGTCATGCATAAGCCCCAGACCCAGGCCCTGGTTCCATGGGAGATCTGCAAATGCCAGTACCTCAGACTCGGGTGTCCCAGCTGCAGCAAATGCACCTGTGCACAATGGTGGTTCTGCATGCAACCCAGCCTTGGACCACAGCTCCACTGAGGATCAGTGTACTGACTGGGTGTCAGGAGGGATGCTCTCAACTAGAACTTCCTTCCATGGGCAACAAAGGAGAACAGGAGGACCTCAGCAACCTTTACCACCAAGGACTGCAGTAGCCCTAGCCACCACTGCCACCGGTGAGCCCTCCACAGTCTGGGCCACCAAAGATCCCCACAGCCTTTACTGACACCGACCTCATCTAACAGACCTGCGTAGAGACTATGCCACTGTACTCTCTCCAGAACAAGAAATGCACCCTACTCAGCTAGTGCCCTCACAGCCCACATTCAGGTAAAAAGCTTTCCCCATCAAACTAGTCTGAAAAGGTTGGAGGAGGTAAATTCTCCCTCAAATGCTCAGACATCAATATAAACCCACTAGAAACACAGAAAAAAGGCAAGGATACATGGCATGACAAAAAGAACACAATAACTTTCAGGCAACTGACCCCAAAGAATTGGAACTCTGTGAGTTACCTGAAAAAGAATTCAAAATAATTATTTTAAGGAAGCTCAGTGAAAATCAAGAAAACACAAATCAATGAACTCAGGAAACTAATGCATGAATAATATAAAAACTTCAAAAAAAATTTGAAATCATAAAAAAGAACCACACAAAAATTCTAGAGGTGACAGATACAATAAATTAAATGAAAAATGCAACAGAGAGCTTCAATAGCAAGCTCAACTAGCCGAAGAAAGAATCTCTGAACTTAAAAACAGAGCATTGATATTATCCAATCAGAAGCCAATAAAAGAGTGGAGGAAAGCTATGTGAGTTATGGGACACCAGCAAGCAAAAAATGTTCATACTGGGGCACCTGGGTGGCTTAGTCAGTTGAACATCTGCCTTTGGCTCGGGTCCTGATCCCAGGGTCCTGGGATCAAGCCCCACATCAGTCGGGCTCCCTGCTCAGCAGAGAGTCTGCTTCTCCCTCTCCCACTGCTCCTCCCCCCCCTCCAGTTTATACTCTCTCTCTCACTCACTCTCTTTCAAATAAATAAAATCTTTTAAAAAATGTTCATATTATGAATGTCACAGAAGGAGAAGAGACAAAGAGACAGAAAATCATTTAAAGAAGTAATGGAAGAAAACTTCCCAAACTGGGAGAGAGATAGGAATCATCCAGGCATATGAAGCTCAAAGGTCCTCATACAGATTCAACTTGGAGAGATATTCACTGAGACGCATTATAAGGAAACTCTTAAAACTCAAAGATGGGATGCCTGGGTAGTTCAGTCAGTTAAGCATCTGAATATTGATTTTGACTCAGGTCATGATCTCAGGGTTGTGAGACTGAGCCCCACATCAGGCTCCATGCTCAGCAAGGAGTTTGCTTGAGATTCTCTCTCCCAGGGTGCCTGGGTGGCTCAGTTGGTTAAGCATATGATTCATGATTTTGGCTCAGGTCATGATCTCATGGGTCCTGCGATCAAGCCCCACCTAGGGCTCCACATTCAGTGGGGAGTCTGCTTGAGATTCTCTCCCTCTGCCAACTTGTGTGTGAGTACTCTCTCTCTCTTTAAAATAAATAAATAAATCTTAAAAAAAAAGATTCTCTCCCTTTCCCCCACACCTCTTGCTCTCTCCCCCTCCCTAAATAAATCAATAAATCAATAAACAAATCAAAGACAAAGAGAATTTTGAAAACAGCCAAAGAGAAAAAAGACTCATCACATACAGGGAAACCCCATAAGACTATGAGCAGATTTCTCTGTAGAAACCTTGCAGACCAGCAGAAAATGGGATGATATATTCAGAGTACACTAAGAAAAAAACTGCCAACCAAGAATGCTTTGCCCAGCAAAGCTGTCCTTCAGAAAGGACTTTCCCAGATACACAAAAACTGAGGGAATTCATCATCATCAGACCTGCCTTACAAGAAATGCTAAAGGAAGTTCTTCAAACTAAAACTAAAGGATGCTAATTAGTAATTGAAAACATATAAAATATAAAATTCAGTGGTAAAGATAAATATATAGTCAAATTCAAAATACTCTAATACTGCAATGATAGTGTGCAAATCACAAGAAAGACAACAGAAAAGATCAATGAAGAGGTTTTTTTTTAAAGATAAAATTGACAACCCATTAGCCAGACTAAGAAAAAAGTAAGATGATGCAAATACACAATAAACAAAAGAGGAGACATCACAAATGATACCACAGAAATACAAAGGATCTTATGAGACTACTGCGAGTATTTATGCCAACAAATGAGAGGACTTAGAAGAAATGGATAAATTCAAAGAAATACACAACTTACCAACACTGAATCATGAAGTAATAGAGAAGCTAAGCATGTCAATAACAAGCAGGGACACTGAATGAATAATCAAAAATTCTTAAAAGGAAAAGACTAGAACCAGATAGCTTCACTTATAAATTCTATCAATCATTTAAATAATACCAATCCTTCTCAAACCATCTCAAAAAATTGAAGAAGAGGGAACATTTCCAACGTTTTAACAAGGCTATTATTACTCTGATACAAAACCAGGTAAGGACACTATAAGAAAAGAAAATTACAGACCAATATATCTGATGAAGATAGATTCACAAAGTCCTCAATTAAATACTAGTAAACCAAATTCAGGAGCACATAGAAAAGATTTACCCATGATTTACATGATTTTCATCAGGATCAAGAGGGATTTACCCCTGGGATGCAAGGAAGGTTCAACATATGCAAATCAACCAATGTGATACCCACAGAATGAAGGATCAAATGTATATGATCTTTTCAGTAATGCAGAAAAAGTATGTGACAAAATTCAACATCTTTTCATGATAAAAACTCTCAACAAATTAGGTGTAAAATGAATATTTCTCAACATCATAAAAGCTATGTATGACAAGCCCACAGCTTACATCACACTTAACAATGAAAAGTTAAAAGCCTTTCCTCTAAGATCATGAGCAAAACAAGGATGCCCACATTCACCACTTTTATTACAGACAGTACTGGAAATCCTAGCCACATCAACTGAACAAGAAAAAGAAATAAAAGGCATTCAAACTAGACAGGAAAAAGTAAAATTATCTCTTATAAATAGAAAACACCAAAGTTCCTACCAAAAAACTGTTAGAACTAATCAATGAATTCAGTAAAGTCCCAGGATACAAAATCAATTGCATTTCTATACACTAACAAAACCTATCAGAAAGAGAAATTAAGAAAACAATCCCATTTACAATTACATCAAAAAAACAACAATAAAATATATAGAAATAAGTTTATCCCAGGAGATACAAGACCTGTACATTGAAAAATGTGAGACATTGATGAAAGAAATTAAAGGCACAAATAAATGGAAAGGTATCTTATGTTTTTAGATTGGAAGAATTGATATTGTTACAGTGTGCATACTACTCAAAGTGATCTACAGATTCAGTGTGGTCCCTATCAAAATTCCAATGGTATTTTTCACAGAAATAGAAAAAAAATCCCAAAATTCATATGGAAACACAGAAGACCCCAATATCCAAAGCAATCTTGAGAAAGATGAATAAAGTTGACAGTATCATATTTCTGATTTCAAACTACATTACAAAGTTACAGTAATTAAAATAGTGTTATACAGGCATAAAAAGTCACATAGACCAGTAGAACAGAACAGATAGCACCAAAATAAACCCATGTAGATATGGTCAAGTAAACCTGACAAGGGTTCCAAGAAAACAAACACAATGGGAAAAAGATACCCTCTTCAATAAATGGTGTTGGGAAAACTGGATATCCACAAAAGAATGAAACTGGACAGCTATCTTATACCTATGAAAATTAACTCAAAATGAATTAAAGACTGAAACGTAAGACCTGAAAACATAAAAACGTCTAGAAGAAAATGAAGAGAAGAAACTCTTTGACATTGGTATTAGCAATGATTTCTTTTTGGATGAGACGCCCAAAGCACGGGCAAGGAAAGCTAAAATAACCAAGTAGGACCACATCAAACTAAAGTGCTTCTGTACAGCAAAGAAAATAATTAATAAATTGAAAAGACAACCTATAGAATGGAGAAAAATATTTGTAAACCATATAGGAAATGAAATGAACTCACATAAGGAATGAAATTTGTATTTTGAAGAAATATCTGCACTCCCATGTTCACTGCAACTTATTCACAAGAGCCAAGATACGGAAACAACCTAAATGTGTTTCAGTGGGTGACTGGATAAAGAAAATCTGATACACACACACACACACACACACACGATTATTATTCTGCCTTAAAAAGAAGGAAATCTTGTCATTTGTGACAACAGGGATGAATTATGCTAAGTGAAATAAACCAGACACAGAAAGACAAATACTGTATGGTATCACTATATATGGAAACTTAAAAAAAAAAAGCTGATTTGATAGAAATAAGGAATAGAATGGTGGTTGTTAGGGGCTGGAGAGAAGGGGAAATGGGAGGATGTAGGTCAAAGGGTTCAAACTTTCAACTATAAAAGTTCTGAGGATTTAATGTATAGCACAGGGACTAGAGTTAATTATATAGTATTGTGTTCTTGAAAGCAGCTGAGAGTACATCTTAAGCATTCTCATCACACACATACTATGTGAAATGACAGATGTGTTAATTATCTCAATGTACATGTGTATCAAATCATCATGCTGCACACTCAGAATGTATGCAATTATATTTATCCATTTTTAATAAAGCGGAAAAAAGTTTTCTAACTGCACTTTCCTCTATTTAAAGGGGGTATGTGTTCAGATGGCTAACAGACACAAGAAAAGATGCTCAAGATCACTCATCTCAGAGAAATACAAATCAAAAACCACAGTGAGATACCATCTCAACCTGTCAGGATGTCTAAAATTAACAACACAAGAAACAATAAGTGTTGGTGAGGATGCAGAGAAAGGGAACCCTCTTGCACTGTTGGTGGGAATGCAAACTGGAGAACAGTATGGAGGTTCCTCAAACAGTTGAAAATAGAGCTACCATACAATCCAGCAATTGCACTACTGGGTATTTACCCCAAAGATACAAATGTAGGGATCCGAAGGGGTACGTGCACCCCGATGTTTATAGCAGCAATGTCCACAATAGCCAAACTGTGGAAAGAGCCAAGATGTCCATCGACAGATGAATGGATAAAGAAGATGTGGTATATATACACAATGGAATATTATGCAGCCATCAAAAGGAATGAGATCTTGCCATTTGCAACGACATGGATGGAACTGGAGGGTGTTATGCTGAGTGAAATAAGTCAATCAGAGAAAGACATGTATCATATGACCTCACTGATAAGAGGAATTCTTAATCTCAGGAAACAAACTGAGGGTTGCTGGAGTGGTGGGGGGTGGGAGGGCTGGGGTGGCTGGGTGATAGACATTGGGGAGGGTATGTGCTATGGTGAGCGCTGTGAATTATACAAGACTGATGAATCACAGATCTGTACTTCTGAAACAAATAATGCAATATATGTTAAGAAAAAAAAAAGAAGAAGAAGATAGCAGGAGGGGAAGAATGAAGGGGAGTAAGTCGGAGGGGGAGACAAACCATGAGAGACGATGGACTCTGAAAAACAAACTGAGGGTTCTAGAGGGGAGGGGGGGTGGGGGGATGGGTTAGCCTGGTGATGGGTATTAAAGAGAGCACATTCTGCGTGGAGCACTGGGCGTTATGCACAAACAATGAATCATGGAACACTACATCAAAAACTAATGATGTAATGTATGGTGATTAACATAACAATAAAAATTACTAAAAAAAAAAGTTAAAAATAGAGCTACCTTACAATCCAGCAATTGCACTACCAGGATTTACCCACAGGATAGAAAAATACAGATTCAAAGGGGTACATGCATTGCAATGTTTATAGCAGCATTATCTACAATAGCCAAACTATGGAGAGCGCCCAAACGTCCATCGACTGATGAATGGATGAAAAAGATGTAGTGTGTATACACACACACACACACACACAGACACACACACACACACAATGGAATACTATTCAGCCATCAAAAAGAATGTCATTTGCAGTGACATGGATGGAGCTAGAGTGTACTATGTTAAGTGAAATAAGTCACTCAGAGAAAGACAAATACCGTATGATTTCACTCATGTGGAATTTAAGAAAGAAAAAAGATGAATATACGGGAAGGGGGAAAAGAAAAGAGGAGGGAAACAAGCCATAAGAAACTCTTAACAACAAAGAACAAACTGAGGGTTGATGGAGGCAGGTGGGTAGGGGATGGGCTAGATGGGTGATGGGTACTAAGGAGGGCACTTGTGATGAGCACTGGGTATTGTACGTAAGTGATAAATCACTGGATTCTACTCTAGAAACCAATACTGCACTGCATGTTAACTACCTAAAATTTAAATTAAAAAAATAAAGGGGGATATGTGTTGCCTTCATGTATATTAAAAACTCATTATATGTTAGTCCCTTTAACAAGGTTTTCCCCTGTCTTTATAAATTTTTCTATTTTGCCCCCATCCCACAAGGGCTAAAGGCCAGATTGAGGGCACATACTTTCTTGGGACCCATTAATCAAAGACATTCCCACAGGCCAGGCAGCTGCTCAACTGATAAGGGACCCAAGTGAACCTAAACCAAAAATCAAAAACAAAAACTCTGCCAGGTGTAGCTGCCCACTGTTCTACTGACTGTTGGTCTTATTACTGCTGGTCTGGTTGCTTTCACTGGTTTGCAAACACCTCAAATAAATCACTGTTTCAAGCAAACATAGCAAACATTGAGACCCACATCAACCTGAGTGGGTACCCACTTAAAATGAATACTCCACATCCCACACCCTAGACAACATCACTCTGGCCCAGAAGCTCATTGCTCAGATGACATCTCCCAGACCAGGGGATTGCCACTGGAGACAACTCTATTTTGGACACTAGAATTTATGCCCATAGACTGCTTTTGTTAAGTCACAAATTGGACACAGGACATTTTTACTTCTCTTCCTTAAATATTAGGGATTCTATTATGTTTCTGAGCTTGCTGCCTGTTTAGCACATAACCCTGGTATATTCCTTGCTCTCTGCCAAAACATATACCCCTACGCTCCCATGCCTAAAGTGAAGTCTGATGGAGGTTACTATCTGTAAAGTATTCCAAAAATGAATGGTGATTATTGCTTTCCCCAGGAAGCACCTGCCTTCTCTCAGTCAACCCCTCAAGTCTCTGGGAGAGGACCGCTCACTCACTCTCCTTCTACTGCCCTCTCCAGCTTTCCACCAGAACCTCCTACCCCATGTCTCTAGTCATAACACTCCTTTCCCTTGGTTACACACACTTACTGCTTAATTGTTAATGTATTTATTAAATTATCATATGCTCCAATAGCATAACTGCTGGACCTGCCATCTTGACTCGAGAAATAGATCAAGATATTATTATCATACTCATACTTTTCATACTCTTTACAACTCTGCTAAGACAGTGTTGAAGACCAACCCCCTCAAGACTCCAGATCTATGATCCTGGCTAATACACATAAATGGGAACCTTAGTTATGGGCCAGCCTCAAGGACTCCTTACACCTCTGCCTGTGCTGCTCCTTCCTACTCTTATAACATAACACTTTGGAGGACATTAGGGGAAGGAAGGGAAAACTGAATGGGGGGAAATCGGAGGGGGAGACGAACCATGAGAGACTATGGACTCTGAGAAACAAACTGAGGGTTCTAGAGGGGAGGGGGGTGGGGGGATGGGTTAGCCCAGTGATGGATATTAAGGAGGGCACCTGTTGCAATGAACACTGGGTGTTATACGCAAACAATGAATCGTGGAACACTACATCAAAAGTTAATGAAGTGCTGTATGGTGACTAACATAACATAATAATAAAAAAAAAATTTTGGTGCTGTTCAAGGTAACGTACGCCTTACTCTTTAATGTCTCCATTATCATCACCCCAAAGTTTCCTTACTGTGATGTCAAAACATGAGAGGACAATCATCAATCATGTGTTAAAAAAGACTTTATGATATTTTGACATCTTGGGGGCCTCACTGGGCTGGTCAGTCAGAGGCAGCAAAGGGTCCATGAGGAAGCATAACTTTCATATGAGAACCAACCAATCCAGAGCCCACACTCTGAGCCACCTCCTTTGTCTGGCTCTTAACAGTCCATGAAAAGAGTCCTCGGCCTTACTCACCCAGGGCACAATACCAGAGAAGATCCCACCCGTATAGCCCAAACCCACCACCACCCAAACTAGACAATCCCAAGCTGTTTCCCCTGCCCTGCCTGGTGTTTCCCACAGAAACACAATAAAGGCTCTCCCCCACACTCCTGCTTCTGCCTTCTGGCTCTGGTGCTTCCCCATGTGGCCCTGAGTGCATGCCTCTCATTTCTAGTGGAAATATGAGTAACAATAAATTTCTCTTTCAGTGGCATGGACCTCTCTGCATTGTCACCCAGCCACTTAGAAATTAAGTCTTCGGCACAAATCAGAGCTACGTCCCCAACTAGTCTATCTGCAGTGGGGGCAAATGAATTTTTTCAATAGTTTATGCTACTGCAATATTCTAATACTCAATATGCTAATATTCACCTAAAAGCAGGTCCACTACTAAAAGCTACTTGTCAGGATTCAGCAGACTTGGTAATTTTTTTTAGCAGTTGAGAGGCCAAAGTTAAGGTGAAGTTAAGGGGAGGAGTTGCAAAGGTGGAAATACCTCCTATGAGTCAGAAAGCAATGGCCCAGAATGAAGCATTAGCCCCATTAGGGACGAGGTGATACTGGGCAACAATCAGGGTTCAATTTTTCCCATATGGCTGGCACAGCTCACCCTACTCATTCAGATCTAGCCTCCCTGGCTTTTTAGTTTCGATGAGTCACAGAATCAGAACAGGGTCTTCTCATAAGGGCAGAGCTACAGAGAAAGAGGTTCTTTCTGCAAGCTGCCACTGCTATCCATGTTGAGAATGGGAGATGGGGACCTTTCTACCCTATTCCATGGGAGTATTTAGGAAAAATAAAACCTCATGCCTTAAACAAAACTCACCCAACATTTATTTTCCCTCCTAATGCTCCATCTTTCTTCTTTGTATCTGTCACAATATTTGATAGGTAGCAGCTAAATTTTAAAGAGTGGTACCTATCAAAGTAATTTAACATAAAAGGGGAAAGGAAGAAGAAACAGATGAGTACTTTTTAAAAGCAATTTAAAAATCATAATGACTTCTATGTAATACAGCTAGTCCAGGCAATGGAGTATTTTTGTGATTATAACAACTACCAATTTTCAAATAATTTTATGACAAAATGATACTATCATAGTTCGTGGTAATTCTACCATCTATAATTTTGTTCCTTGACGATTCAAAAGTCCTGTAGTAAGACTTGATATATGTTAATAGTTGAGATACAACTTACTAAACACTTTTGGTGCTTTTTGGTTTGGGAGACGGGGGGGCAGTGATGCTTAAGAGAAGAAAGGACATCTTTGTGGTTATAAAAATGGGATAACACTCCAAAAGTTGGCACATGAATTGGTTATGAACCACTTATGTGGTTGCATGGAAAAATCTTAAAATTTTACATTTTTTTAAATTTGGAACTTTAAAAAAGTATTCTAACTTTCAATTTTGAAGATGAGGACACATAGGGAATGTGATATCCTAAAAATCTCATGAGCTTTCAGAACACTGCCCATCAGGATATCAGTTGTATTTCAGAGATGTAGGCAGGGATGGAATTACGAGTCAAGCCACTTAGGAGAGTGAAATGAAAAAACACCTAACAGAGTGTACAGAATGTGCCTCAAGTACCATACTTAAAGAAGAAAAATTACTCCCCTCACACTCTTTTTTTTTTTTTTAAAGATTTTATTTATTTATTTGACAGAGAGAGACACAGTGAGAGAAGGAACACAAGCAGGGAGAGTGGCAGAGGGAGAAGCAGGCTTCCCGCCGAGCAAGGAGCCCGATGTGGGGCTCGATCCCAGGACCCTGGGATCATGACCTGAGCCGAAGGCAGACGCTTAACGACTGAGCCACCCAGGCGCCCCTCCCCCCACACTCTTATTATTACTCTAAGTAGATTCTGTTTTTATTCTGATGTAACTAGACCATTAGTGTTGGAACATTTTCAGTAAAATTAAACTTGAATGTTCTGACTCTGAATGAGACCTTGTTTTCTGAGAAATATTAGAAATGACATCTCCATGATAGAAAAGAGGTATGGGGGGGTGGAGCTGTTCCACTGCTTTAGCTAAATTTGTAGCAAATTTGTGGCAAACTGGAGTTTAGGTTTCCTTAAGTTTGTAAAAGGAAGCTTCCCTCATAATATGACTTGAGATATTATTTCCCTGGTCCAACTTCCTGATAAAGAATGTCATCTCAGGGGCGCCTGGGTGGCTCAGTCAGTGAAGCATCTGCCTGCAGTTGTGACGATCCTGGGGTCCTGGGATCAAGTCCCACGTCGGTCCCTCGTCGGGCTCTCTGCTAAGTGGGGGTCTGCTTCTCCCTTTCCCTCCCTGCCCCCCACACTGCTTGTGCTCTCTCGAGCGTATGCTCTCTTCTTCTCTAATAAACAAAGAAGATCTTAAAAGAAAAAAAAAAAGAATATCATCTAAGTGCTCAGGAAGTGCCCATCTGATCCTGCTCTGCTCTAGGCAGAGGTGAGATGCTGGACAGAGCCTGAAATGGTCACAGTCCATTCCCTTGGGTGTCAAAAGACAGACAACAGAAACTTTTGCTGTTCTAGCTACATCATTACTGCCAAACAGGCTTTTACACAAGAACACTTGGAAAGAGCTGACAACTGAGAAAAAGGCAGACAGAATCAGGAAAAGATAAGTTAGTGGTTCTGGTCAGAGATCTGTGCCAGTAATGACATTTCAAGAGTAAGGCTGAGAAAGCAACAACATCTGATGTACAGGACAAGCCCTGGTACGCTGAGCACAGGGACTTAACTTCAGGAAGGCTCCTGGGGAAACTGTGAACACACTGTGGTTATTTTACATACTCTCAGGTGGAAACAGCAATGATACGGTTTTAAGGTAGGAAAAATTCTCCAAAAGAGAAAGAAAGAGAATGGTCAGTGCATACCCATGTCCATGAACCATTCCCAAGAAAGGTACTCTGGCATACTAGACAGTTTTGTTTTCTTTTAGATGATCAGGTTAAGATACAATGCCTAAGAAGGTTGGATACTATCATTAACACATGAATCAATAAAATATTTTAGAAATCATTTGGCGAAACTGCCTTTAAACCATGTTCAAGATGAGATTTGAGATTTGCAGGAAGTGAGGCACTAGAAACATCTGATTGGAAATACTTTCACATTTTCACTTCATGACTAAGTTATATAAGAATAATATTTTCTCACTCCCATAATGAAACTGAGCTTTAGCTATTGAAAACTTCTACAATTAAAATGAAACACAATTATAAAGTCTTTCTAATAAAATGCTTGATGGATTGATAAACAACCAACTTTTGACATTATGAAATATATTTGTTAAAACTCAAATGTCATACACCTTGAATGAATACAGCAAAACTTAGAAAGCTGTGCTTTATTCCCTGGCCTGGTTCTCATCATCTTTCCATTCTATCTACAGCATAGACCAAGTAGCCTACTCAATGCACCAGCTGGTTAGGCCAGTGAGAACAATTCAGTATCTCAGGTTCAAATGGTTATTCCGATTAATACTACCAACATCCATCCGAGGCTGAAGTTGTCATGTATTGTTCTTTAATAGATAACACCAGGTCTGATCACTTCTGAAACCTCTTTTCAAAAGACACAAAGAAAAGTTTTAAGTTGAACACGGAGGAAAAACTTGCTGACTATTTACATCCCATCCCCACCTCCGGCTTCTTGCATATTGTCCTGGTATGTTTTCCTGGAATAGATAGATGCCCATTCCATAGCAGCTTTTTCATGTCTTCATATATGAGTGGATGGATGGTGAACTCAAATTACTGATGGGCCTAATTTCCAATGCAAATCCTAGTAGCAAGAGGACAATTTCCTAAACGCTTAGTACCCACCAAATAATGAGACAGGGTTATGTTTTCAAGGAATTTTTTGCACTAGTTTGGTTGTATGTTGACATACCAATGCATGTAGAGTTTTAGCTAACTTTTGCTCACTCTTTCTTGTGTAGGAATATATATCCTCAAGTCACCTATACTGTTCTCAGATTTTTCTATATCCAGGGTACACCTTTGTGTATTCTGACGTTCATTTGATTACAACATGCAATGTACAATATCTGAACTACCGCCGGACACAAAACACAGTTCTATCGAGCAGCTACAGCTTCTTGGGTGACGACTAATTTGGGCTCCTGCACTGGACCACAGTTTGATTCCTCAACTTCACAGACAACTTCACAGTGACACACAAAGCCTAAGCACATTTTCAGTTAGCCTGTGTTCTGAGAAATCTGCTTCCAGATAAAAATGTGGTTTCCCCTTCCTGTCTAGCCACCAAAGCATGCTGTTTCCATCTGGTGCAGGAAGACACTTCACTGGGGAAAGGGTCCTTCTTTCTTGCAAAACCTAAACCACTCGTCAACCATCTGTGGTGTTCCCTGCTATCAGTGAACTACACCCTAGAGCCTCTGCTTCTGAGAGATTCTCTTAGGTTCTTTTCCAACCATGGGCTCCATTCAAACTTCAGACTAATCTTGCACAGAGTCAGGTTCCGTGAGGCACAGACCTTTAACATTTGAGTAGGAGTCAATGTTTGCTAAGTGTTCCATTTTGTAACCCTATCAACGAGCATTTTACAAAGCATGATGAATGGGATGATATTCTCCATGCCTAGCACTCTTCACAAAAGTACAAGGGCTTCCAGAAACCTTGAGAGAGAGAGAAAATTAATTATTTCTCTCCCTGCTATTAACCAGCTCCTGCCGACTATTCATCTTACGCGTGATGATGACTAATATTCGCCGAATGGCAAGCAGACGCTCTTTAAGGGAGATCATGCCAAGAATAGCCAGCTGAGCCTTGCGTTCCAATGGCAACACCGCCAGGATCCACCAGGACCATGCGGGGCCACTAGGGTTACTCTGCAAAAGAAATGAAAGCAAATCAAAATTATCACCTAAAATACAAGTCTCTTCCCCCAATACTGTCCTTCTGTTTCACCAATAAGGCAGGAGCAAGAATTAAATGCTACCTTCTATTTTAGGTCTACTTCCCATCCATTCAGCCCTTGACATACAAAGTTTGCTTTCCTGCTACACATTTAAATGTGGAAGAACTCACAAAACACAGAGCTTGCAAAGAGAAGCATATTCCACAGGGAAATTTCATGAATTACTTGCTTCTGTTCTCTCAAAGCTTTAGTTGGGAGTATATAGCTATCGGATGAAAGGACCATAATTTTTACCTTTATTTCCAGTGTTCTGTGTTATTGTTTTTTAGTTTTAAATATACCACAAAAACTCAATATTAGAAAGGCTAAAATTATGTGTACAAGTTTGAGTATTATAATAAAGCTTTTAATAGCTATGCGATAAATGTGCACACATAGATGAAACATCTATATATGAATTATTGTTATTTATATATATGGGAACCACCACGAATTAACTGTACAAGAATTATTATGCTAACTGATACCCTTTATTTCACATACCCAAACACACACTTCTGGATTGAGCTCTAAGCAAAGCTGGTCATAAAGTTGTTCTCAGTATTTCTGGCATTAAGAACCAAGATAACCAGGCTTCCCAGCTTCCTGTCCTGGATTCTCCTCCAATCCCACCCCAAAGGTACACAGAATCCCACCTGGGAACTAGAGAGGGTAGACTCTGGTGTCAACTTAGTTTAGGATGAGGAAGATTCTACTGAAAGATCGGGAGGATTACATTTGAGATAATTTTTGGCTTACAGGATGGTCTTGAGTTTGGAAAAGACATGGGGCGGGGAGGGGGAGACGTCAGAAATCCTCAAGAGATAGGAAAAGTACATAAAAATGAATGGGAAAAGTACAAAGGACATTTCCTCTTCCCCCAAACCTTCTGAGAACTGGTCCTCCAGCCCCACTCTCTCCACAAGAAAGATGAGCATGTACAGTAGAAGGAACTACATACTCTCAGCCACAAGCCTAAGCCATCCCTGCCTGGCTCTGTCACCCAGAGGAGGAGGAGAGGATTCATTTGCACTTAGAACTGCTTCACAGCCTGAAGCCAGGCATTGCCTGAAGAGCCAGCTTCACAGAAAGCACGCTTGCAGAGCACCAGAGAAAGCTGGGCTGGACAGAAGGCAGGAAGTCTTCTAATTTAATGAGAGTTTGATTTTCTCTTCATTTATTCAACACCTGTTTATTAGGTGCAAGCCAATATTATGTGCAAAACACGGAGTGTTCATGCCAATATACAAGGATTATTACTCTCTAAATCGTAAGATTTAAACAGTTGATTTAAATAGCTGGAGAAGAAATAAAACAGTTGGTTTAAATAGTTGGAGAGAAATAAAAGTACTAAAGCTGACAGCCAATCAGAATAAATTTTTTTGATAGAAAAGAAATTACCTTTATGCAGTACTAATCAGAAAGCATTAACTGTTTTGCTCCAAAAGGCAAATGTTACTATATTAGGCGCCTCTTTGTGCTGTCGATAAATGAATTGGTTCATAAGTGATCACGATAGAGTATATTGCATAGTACTGCCTAATTTTCCTTCAGAATAATATGTCTTAGCACACTATATAGCAGCAGATAATAGCATTATAAAAGAAATAAGGAGACTATACCTGAGGCTCAGATTCCCTGTCTGGCATTAACCCAAAATGGCTTAAAATTTGTTCCTTCATGTGATCCTGAAGTGAAGTAAACCAGGAAACCGACTGTTGATAAACTGAATCATGAAGACTGGTAAGTTCTTCATATGCTGGACCTTCCACCTGATCAAGGAAAAAGGGACCACCATTTCAACAATTCATTATTACACATGAAATGTAGC